>NW_012117411.1:1964733-1967663 GCF_000951035.1 Colobus angolensis palliatus | reverse complement strand
ACTGTTTGCGACCCTGAGCAGAATTACAAATCAATTATGGGAATTCTCTCGATTTACCTCAAAAAGTGCATATGCATGTGAAATACAGGAGTCAACCAAGCTGCTAAAGATAATTCTTTTTGTTTACACAGCATTTTCACCTGCGTGATTTCAACAGATTCTCATAACTGCCTTCTTAAATGAGCATTACTAAACTTAAACTGAGGCCCCAAGATCCTAAACAAAAGTCACATATCCAGTATTTGGGAGAATCCAGAGGTAAAATCATGTCTTTTTACCTCAGGACCAGTCTTCAACTTTCATCCATTTTTTTCATTTGACTAATAGGTTATTTTGATCTTGAGAGACATAGCCAGAACTACCAAATGAAAATGCCAACAAAAACCACATAATCCCAAAGTTACTGAACCTTACAGAAACATTGTGAGAAGAAGTAAACAAAAGAGGTGACAATGATGTGAAGGTTACAGTGCCTAACATAGTAGCCCAACTGTCAGATGGACTCAAGATCAGAAGCAGAAAATTGATTTGAATAATAAAGACAGGTTGCTTTTTCATAGGTGACCTGAGCTGAGAAGAATGCTGTATTCTGATATCACAATAGCTCTTCAGCCTAGCCTTAAGCCCCATCCATGATATTGGTAATGGCATTGAAAAGTGAAAAACAACAGAAAAAGTTTATTCTATGGAAGGGCGTATTCTACTGAGTAGGACTGATGCTCTGTTATTAATATTCATTGAAAGGTGAGATGGATCAATTGTGGAAAATTTTGCTGTGGGTCAGCGCCAAACCTGCCAGGTGACATTAAGATAGTGACCAAAAAACTTCACAAGAGGGAATAGAAACTGTGATTAGGGATGGTGAGGGGGATAGATCATTTAGAAATATAGTTATTTCATCCATTTTTCTCCATGCATTGTCAGGATAAATAAAAATGAATGTCATAACTGATTTTACTCAACTAGTTTTAAAATAAACATTCTATTCTGAAAATACTTGCAGAAGGAGCCTGCCAATTAGTGAAAAAAGGAAATTAAAAGGGTCATTTGATAGGAAAGCATTGCAGTAATTATCACAATGCATATAATTATCTTTTTCATTACTAATCACTGTTCATTCTGGCTGGTTCACATAACTGGCTATATTCAATCACTACATCTTTTTTCCAAATTAATTTAAGTAAATATAGTAATGTCAGTTATAAGCAGTGAATCAGGGAGAAACTAATGATTATAGATAATGCAATCGTCCTGGTTAGTTGCTCTGAGAGAATGTCCTAAAGCTTTTGAAAAGGATAGCATGAAGGCACCAGTCAGTGGACATAAATATGCTAATATCATTTCTTTTCCAAGTCTTATGTTTTATTTAACATGGATTAAGTGTACAGAGGGTACTAGCATCTGGTCAGAACACGTAAAATTGCACAATCTTCACCAGTAAGAACCACAAGGTACCTAAGTCACAGATAGCTATCGGTTTTAAGCTTTTATTTCTGAAAGTTAATGCAGGCTGGGAGTGGTGACTCAGACCTGTAATCCCAGAACTTTGGGAGACTGAGGCTCTCAGTCTCTCTCTACTACTCTACTAAAAACACAAAAATTAACCAGATGTGGTGGCAGGTACTTGTAATCCTAGCTTGGGAGACTGAGGCATGAGAATTGCTTGAGCCCAGGAGGTGGAGTTTGCAGTGAGCCAAGATCTGCCAATGCACTCCAACCTGGGCTACAGAACAAGACTCCGTCTCAAAAAATAAATAAATAATTAAATAAATAAATAAAATAAAAAGTAAATGCAGTTACAAATGTCTATTGGGTGTGGTTAGCATAAGAGCATAGGGATATTAGCATAAGATACTACTAATTAACAAGGGCATCTGGTATAAGTAAAGAGCTGAATTTTTCTGAGAGAAAAAAAATATTTTAACACACTGATTTCAGTCACCACACAGATTCTCTATTGTTCTACTTCAATAACTTGCCTCAAATCTCAAGTTAATCATTTGATAAAAGGGGGAATCCCTGCTCCCTGCTGTCCTGATAATATTTTGCCAGAGCTGGGGGTAAGGTTGGCTGAGTCCTCTGCAAGTTGGATTCATGCATATATATTGGCTCCAGTAAAGCCTTCTCAGTTTGGGTCATTAGTAGCACCCTGCCCTTTATATACACAGCTGCAGTTCTGATTATTTATCAGCAGAGCAAGCTCTCAGAATTGATTTTCTAGTAGAGGCAATACATTTGTATTAACCCTGACTATACTTTCTCTCCCAAGCAAGGCAGCCAACCAGGGTTGGAAACCCAATTCGTGGTTCGCATCAAGCCAGCAAATATGTTTTGACTGAAGTGCCAACTGAAACATCTCAATATCAATCCCAGTGGAAAATGCTCCATAACTGATTATCATTGTCTGCCAGAAGCTCAGAAGGGGTGAATGATGGCAAATGCACAGCACGACTTTTTTACCATTCCTGCTGAGAACCCAAATTGCTACACTGATATTTTTATACCGTTTCAATCAGCTGAACGTAACAGTAACTTCATGAAATAAACAACTAACCAGGAAAAGACAAGAGGGATCCCTGAGAATATTGAAAACCTAATCATGATTAAAACATCATTTTTAAGATGTTGATTTAAGATTTTAAACAACTCAAAGGAGACATAACCTTAATTTTTTATAGAAATACTAGGGAAAACAAGAGTTAATTTTGATCAAATGGAAAGAACAATCAAATTTAGTCCTAAAGATCACCCCTTCATTAACAATACTAGCATTACTAATCTTTTTTAAATTAGTTTAAGTTCCAAGATACATGTGCAGAACATGCCGGTTTGTTACATAAGTATATGTGTGTCCTGGTGGTTTGCTGCACCTATTGACCCATCATCTAAGTTCCCTCCTCTCTCTTTCCCCTTCCCAACAGTCCCTGGTG
>NW_012117411.1:1958913-1959963 GCF_000951035.1 Colobus angolensis palliatus | reverse complement strand
GAAGTCAGGTAACATGATGCCCCCAGCTTTGTTCTTTTTGCTTAGAATCGTCTTGGCTACTTGGGGTCTTCTTTGATTCTGTATGAAATTTAAAGTAGTTTTTTCTAATTCTGTGAAGAATGTCAATGGTAGTTTGATACAGATAGCATTTAATCTGTAAACTACTTTGGGCAATATGGCCGTTTTCATGATATTGATTCTTCCTATCCCTGAGGATAGAATGTTTTTCCTTTTGTTTGTGTCCTCTTTCATTTCCTTGAGCAGTGGTTT
Source organism: Colobus angolensis palliatus (assembly GCF_000951035.1). Classification (NCBI taxonomy): domain Eukaryota; kingdom Metazoa; phylum Chordata; class Mammalia; order Primates; family Cercopithecidae; genus Colobus; species Colobus angolensis. The sequence goes on along the minus strand of NW_012117411.1, from coordinate 1,959,693 downwards.
GTAGTTTTCCTTGAAGAGGTCCTTCATGCCCCTTGTTAGCTGTATTCCTAGGTATTTTATTCTCTTTGAAGTAATTGTGAATGGGAGTTCATTCATGATTTGGCTCTCTGCTTGTCTATTGTTGGTGTAAAGGAATGCTTGTGATTTTTACACATTGATTTTGTATCCTGAGACTTCACTGAGGTTGCTTCTCAGCTTAAGAATTTTGGAGCTGAGATGATGCGGTTTTCTAAATACACAATCATGTCATCTGCAAACAGAGACAATTTAACTTCCTCTCTTCCTATTTAAATATGCTTTGTTACTTTATTCTTGCCTGATTGTGGTTGCCAGACTTCCAATACTATGTTGAATAGGAGTGGTGAGAGAGGGTATCCTTGTCTTGTCCCAGTTTTCAAAGGGAATGCTTCCAGCTTTTGTGAGTTCAATATGATATTGGCTGTGGGTTTGTCATAAATATCTCTTATTATTTTGAGATATGTTCCATCAATACCTATTTTACTGAGAATTTTTAACATGAAGAGATGTTGAATTTTATCAAAGGTCTTTTCTGCACCTATTGAGATATTCATGTGGTTTTTGTCATTGCTTCTTTTTATGTGATGAATTATGTTTATTCATTTGCATATGTTGAACTAGCCTTACATCCCAGGGATGAAGCCGACTTGATCATGATGGACAAGTTTTTTGATGTGCTGCTGTATTTGGTTTGCCAGTATCTTATTGAGGATTTTTGCATCAATGTTCATCAGGGATATTGGTCTGAAGATTTTTTCTTTT
>NW_012117411.1:1940849-1958038 GCF_000951035.1 Colobus angolensis palliatus | reverse complement strand
GTGTTAGGGTGTCAATTTGAGATCTTCCTAGCTTTCTGATGTGGGCATTTATTGCTATAAATTTCCCCCTTATCACTGCTTTAGCTGTGTCCCAGAGATTCTGGTACATTGTCTCTTTGTTCTCATTGGTTTCAAAGAACTTATCTATTTCTGTCTTAATTTCATTATTTACCCAGGAGTCATTAAAGAGCAGGTTGTTCAATTTCCTTGTAATCATGTGGTTTTGAGTGAGTTTCTTACCCCTGAGTTCTAATTTGATTACACTGTGGTCTGAGAGACTGTTTGTTGTTAATTCCATTCTTTTGCATTTGCTGAGGAGTGTTTTACTTCCCATTAGGATTATGTGGTTGATTTTAGAATAAGTGCCATGTGGCACCAAGAAGAATGTATATTCTGTTGATTTGGGGTGGAGAGTTCTATAGATGTCTATTAGGTCCACTTGATCCAGAGCTGAGTACAAGTCCTGAATATCTCTGTTAACTTTCTGTCTTGTTGATCTGTCCAATATTGACAGTGGAGTGTTAAAGTCTCCCTGTATTATTTTGTGGGAGTCTAAGTCTCTTTGTAGGTCTCTAAGAACTTGTTTTATGAATCTGGGTGCTCCTGTATTGGGTGCATATATATTTAGGATAGTTAGCTCTTCTCGTTCCATTAACCCCTTTACCATTATGTAATGCCCTTCTTTGTCTTTTTTGATCTTTGTTGGTTTAATCTGTTTTATTAGAAGCTAGGATTGCTTTTTTTTTGTTTTGTTTTCCATTTCCTTGGTAAATTTTCCTCCATTTATTTTAAGCCTATATGTGTCTTTGTATGTGAGATGGGTCTCCTGAATACTGCATGCCAATGGGTCTTGACTCTTTATCCAATGTACCAGTCTGTGTCTTTTAATTGGGGCATTTAGCTCATTTACATTTAAAGTTAATATCATTATTTGTGAATTTCATCCTGTCATCATGATGCTATCTGGTCATTTTGCACACTATTTGATGCAGTTTCTTCATAGTGTCATTGGCCATTATATTTGGTGCTTTTGCAGTGGCTGGTACAGGTTTTTCCTTTCCATACATAGTGCTTTCTTTAGGAACTCTTGCAACGCAAGTCTGGTGGTGGCAAAATCCCTCAGAATTTGCTTGTCTTGAAAGGGTTTTATTTCTCCTTCTCTTATGAAGCTTAGTTTGGTTGAATAAGAAATTCTCGATTGAAAATTCTTTTCTTTAAGAAAGTTGAATATTGTCCCCTAATCTCTTCTGGCTTGTAGGTTTTCTGCTGAGATGTCTGATGTTAGTCTGATGGGTTTTCCTTTGTAGGTGACCTAGTCTTTCTCTCTGGCTGTCCTTACCATTTTTTCTTTATTTCAACCTTGAAGAATCTGATGAGTATATGTCTTGGGGTTGATCTTCTCATGGAGCATCTAGTGGTTTTCTCTGTATTTCCCATGCTTGGAGATCCTTGATCACTCCAGGAGACTGGAGAACAGCAAAGATGGGTGCCTACTCCTTCTTCTGGGATCTCTGACCTCAAGGGACACCAACCTGATGCCAGTAGAATGGCTCCTGTATAGCGTGTCTGACAACCCCTGCTGGAGGGTCTCAGCCACTTGGCTGGCATAGGGATCAGGACCCATTTAACAAAGCACTTTGACTGTCCCTTGGTGGAGGGGGTGTGCTTTGCTGGGGGGAAACCCACTCGTCTGTGTTGCCTGGATTCCTCAGAACTACCAGGAGGAAAGGCTAAATCTGCTGGTCCACAGAGACTGTGGCCACCCCTTCCGCTGGGGGCTCAGACCCAGGCCCTGGCTGGAGTTGTTGGAGTTCCTGCAGGGAGGTCTTACCCAATGGGAAAGGATGAGTTAGGGGCAGGCCTGAAGAAGTGCTCTGGCCACAGTCTGCCACAGCTGGTGTGTTGGGCTGTGGGGGACACCTCTTGAGACCAAGTTGACCCACCTCCCTGGCTCCAGCAGGGGGAAAGCTTGGCCTGGAGCTGCAGACATGGCTGCCGCCCTTCTCCTGCCCAGGGAACTTAGTGTATTGGGCAGTTATCAGTCCAAGTGCTGGCTGCTGCTCCTCCCCCAAGGAGCTCAAATGGCTTAGATGGCAGGCAGCCACAGCTGTGGTGCTGGTCACCCTCCCCCTGGGAACATAACAGGCTTAAGCAGATTCTAGCAGAGAGGCTGTTGAGAATCTGTGCAGGTCCAGGCTTGGGACCCTAGGCCTCAGTGGCATGGGTTCACGAGTGGGATTTTCTGATCCGTGGGTTGCACAGTTCTGTGGAAAAAGCACAGTTTCCCTGACTGGGTAGCACACTCACTCACCGCCTTCCTTGATTTGCGGGTGGGGGCTCCCCTGCCCGGTGTGGCTCTCAGGTAGGCTGCTGCACCACACTCATCTTCCTTCCTGTCCTTAGATCACGCCGGTTGCCTAGTCAGTTCTGATGAGAGGACCTGGATACCTTGGATGCTGGTACAGGATTCCCACACTACTACGGTTCTTTTCAATGGCAGCCTCCTGTCGTGGCTGCTTCCAGTTGGTCATCTTGGCCCTGCCCCACTAAATTTTTATTCTTGTTTGTGTATGAGTGTCTGTGTGCTTTTCTAAAGCTCAGATCATCACAAGTAGCACATATCACAGTCAGGTAAAGTATTATAATTCTATTCTAAGTAAGGATTTTGAATTCTTAAGAATTAAAAAAAATGGTAAATGTTATTACTGCACCTTATAAAAGTGTACAATCTGAATTGGAGAAATGTAACAACCACCCAAGGGTTTTTTTCTAAATACAGAATTATTTTTGCGACAAAATACAGATAATACAGATAATTTTAAATACCTGTTTTAATTTAAATTTGAGAAGGAAATAGAAATTTGTGTTTTATTTAAAGCTAAATGAGTCTTTCAGAGGTTTAAAACTTTCTCTGCTGCCTTCCTTTGTTGCAACCCATGTAAGTAGTTGTGTGTGTTTTACTTTCCAGTTATCCATTTTTATTCAATTTCCACAACTCCGTAAAATTGCTCAAGGCAAACAAGATCTTTGTACATCCAAACAGACTTCAATTCTCAAATTTTACTCCTAAGACTATCAAAAATTAAAAACCACAGTCTGAGGACCTAAAGAACTTGCCAGTACCCCAGTTTGTTTACATGAATGATTATATGAAAAGTATAACATAAAAACATGTGTCTTGTCTATGATGATGAAAAAGCATAAAAGCGTATTTTGCAGAAAAAAAATTAGGAAATATACAAATGACATTAGTTGCATTAGATATTAAGATGTAGCACCTTAAACATGTCTTGTCTTTGTAAAGAACCTATTACACAGATTTCTAATCTTCCAAGACTCTTCATCAACAATTAACTGAGGTGTGTAGCTTTTGATGTAGTTACACTTTCCTACAATGATTGAATGAAAACAAATTTTGTTTACGTGCCCATATGTACGCATGTGTGTGTGTTTGTGTGCATGTGTCATTTTCTATTTCTACAGTGTTTTTAAGAGTTTGGCAACATAACACATAGACTATCATAAGTAAAAATTTTAGACAGACAAAAACAATGTCTAGAAAAACAAAAAGGCAATATCAAGATACTGAATATTATTATATTTAAAATCATTCACTCCAAAGAATTCAAAACTCTCTAGATCAGTAACTTTTTAACCTGTTAGACCACCTTATGATTGATTTTGACTCTTTTTCTAAAGCAATTTGACTACTAAAATTGCAATACTGTGTTACCAAACACATTTAAGATTGTAAAATATATTCTAGGTAACATTATCTCAGAAATACTACCAAGTTGAGACTGTTTGAGTTTCTTTTCCCTGCCTATTGACTCATTAAAGTGATATACTTTACTTCTCCCTGACCTCACGATTTAATATACATGCTCCTCAACCTATAATGGTCTTCCTGATAATCGATTATAAGTATAAAATATTGTTAAGTTGAAAATGTTCTTAATATACTGAAGCTACCAAACATCATAGTTAGGCTAGCCTACCTTGAATGTACACTTGCATTAGCCTGCAGTTGGGCAAAATCATCAAACACAAACTCTATTTTATACTGAAGTGTTGAATCTTATAATTTATTGAATACTATACTTAAAGTGAAAAACAGAATGAGTGCATGGGTATCCGGCTCCTATTGCATGCTTATTGCTCTCACTCCACCGTAAAGCCAAAAAATTGTAAGTATAACCCATAGAGAAGTTGGGGACCATTTGTATTGTTGCTTCCTATCCAAACCAATGTTATAAAGTCACCAGATCTCAACAGGAAGCAATTGAGTTAGTTGACTGTCAGAATAGGCTCTGCTGAAAAATTAAGATGGATCTATAAGCTCTTAATTAACCACAGTCTACCTATAAGGACTTTTCTATCAGAAAAGGTATCACACACTAAGGGGAAATGAGAATTATAAGGAAACTAGCTTTCATTGCAGGTCAAGAAAACCACATCTCTTTCCAGGGAATGCCCAAGTCCTCTACTCATTTATTAAACTTTTCTTGGAAAACTTACTGTGTGCCAGGCATCATGCAAGATATTGATGAACAACAAGACTGACACAATTCCTGCTCCAACACAGGTGAGACTAGTTGAGAGAGACAGACGTAGGGAATAACGATATCAGCAGATGCATGAAATAATGAGGGTACACAGTAGGTGCATCTTACTTGGAATTACAGAGGTAGGCTATCCTAGAACATTTTTAAATGCCTAAACTGAGAATTAAAAGATAATTAAAGTTAGCCAATCAAGGAAAAGGGAAAATTGTTTTCAGAGAAAAGAAACAGAATATCCAAGGGCCTAGATAATAGAAAAAGAAAATGGAATCTCAGGACTCCAAATTCACTATGCCAAAGGGAAAGTTAAGCTTGGGAACAAAATCTCACAAAAACTGCCTTCCTTTGTCAGAAAACAGATAGCTGTAATTTCACATGTTTACTTTGTCTTATGTAAAATGTAGACATACTGTGTGCAAGATGACTGCATAATTGACTTTTTCCCCTACTTTGTCTTTTCACATGTAAAATGTAGATTCACTGAGCACCAATCAGAGCCTCTCAAGAATGCAACCACTTGCCTCATTGCCTACCCTCACTCCTTTTTCTTCTTCCCCTCTGGCTTGATCTTTCTCCCTTCTAAATATTGAAGTTCCCAAAAGCCTCTTTGGAAAAAGCACAACTCACAGACCCTCCTGTGAAGTGTATTTCTTTTTCCTCAATGTGTCTACAACCTTGGCAGAATACACCTCGAATTGATTGTTACCTGCTTCAGTCACTTTTTGGTTTACAGGATCATGGCACAATCAGGAAATTTCCAAATTCTAGAAGAGTTCATGAAAGTGGGCCACCCAGGCTTTCATGATATTCAGAGGTTTGTGACCTGATAGATTAAACAAAGAACTAGGCAGCCATGGCAAGGACGTGGATGACACCTGACCCTTCCTTATCACACTAGCTAGAACAAGTAAGGCTCTTCATGGCTGGAGCAATTTTTTATTGGTTGTGTAAATGAAAGAAAACAGCCTAGAGTTGTTTAGTAAGGGACCATGGCTTGGGTAAGTACTAAGGAATGACGACAGAGCAACATCAACAATCATCCATTAACCAAAGGAAGCAAGTCTTGCTGGTGTTTTCAATACTGAGGCAGAAATTTGAGAGGTACAGACCAACCATAAATATGCCCCAGAAATAATGAGTTCATTTGTTCCTTTAAAATGCTAGAGTCCTTAGAGAATCCCTTAGCTAGCATTCCAACAGCTAGGTTAATTTCAAAAGTCATGGCATTTCAAACCTCAATAGCTCTCAGAAAAGAGATAAAATATAAAAATATAAAAATATAAAAATATAACAAAAGCATACATTAAAATATAAAACTCACAATACTTCAAATTTATTTTTATATACACACATGTAGTTATTAAAAACATTATCAAATAAGATGTCTTCATAAACTTTTATCACCTCACAGAAGTAAACCAAATACTTTAGGAACGTGTTTACCTTCTGAGAGACGATTGTTAACTTTTAAGAACTTTCTCATGCTGGTTAACATCAGCCATAGAGGAGCAAAATTGTCATATGCTACAAATCAGAAGTTTCTCCACCCTGAGAGCCAGATATTAAACATTTACTAGCACATCACTAGTAACATTCATGAAAAAGTATAAAAGAAAGCAAATCACTCTAATATTATAAAGTTGTTTATAAACACACATATGGTAGTGTATAAAAAGTGTATTCTCAATATCTTTCTGAGGTCACATTGTAAGATTGAATCCAATTATTTTCTTACTGACTAATGCTCCTCCCCATAATTATGTGATATGGAAAATAGATGATAATAGTTAAAGCTAAACAGCTTGATGCTCAGATTTGTTTATTCCAAATACTGACCAACGTGATTATCACAGGTTTGTGTAGTTCAACCTATGTTTATCTATAGTTTTAAAACTATTTAACTGCCTATGAAATAAATATGAACTCAGGAAAGAACACCGACTTTTTTGCCAGCTTGCCATATATATGTATTTGTGTGTGTGAGTGTGTATATATGTATTATTTTATATATATCAAAAATTATATGACTATACACATATCTAAATTTTATAGCTTTAGAAGTTATTTTATATGTACAAAATATGTGTATGTTTTTATATACTCTATATATGTATGTTTTTATATATAAATATGTACATTTTTATATACATATATAGTTTTTATATACATATATTATTTCATATAGATAATAACTTCTAAAGCTATAAAATTTAAACTTGGCAGTTCTTCAGATCTCAGTGAGTAAAGAAAATCAAGCCAACTCTTAGTAAAGCAGTTGAGTAATTTTTAAGCGACAAAGTTTTGAAATGATGAGATGAGCTTATAAAACTTTTTTACTAAGTTTCAAGGTCAGTCAAGGAGGTAGCATTGCAGTTGAAACATACATTATACATAATAACACAAAGCATAGAAAGCCAGCTATTCAGCTCCCCTGGACTCAGGCTAGTTAGAAGTGCAACAAATATTTGATGGAGAAACTCAAGTCTTCATTACTTTAGTTCCATTCATTCCTAACAAACTCATAGTGTGGGGTTGAGATCAAGCTATCAAGGTCACATTCAATAGAAATATACCAATTCTTAGAATTATGAGTTTTAGAAATTCTCCTGGAGATGAATTGCCCCTAGAGTACAGTGAATAAAAGTTAAGTGCCTTGCTACCTATAATTTCAAAGGCTCCTTTTCCTACACGAAGCTCTTTAAAGCAGGGCTTTTAAAAACATGATACACTTAAGAAGCCACACCTATACTGCCCTGTAATACTGACACTGGATGAAAAGGTCACCTTAATATATACCAATGTTCAAGGATCAGCTCCCATGAGACACATTTTGCACACACGTTCTCATTCCTTTGGTCCATCTTGTCAACAAAGAAATGTACAGGTCTTCCTATCAGGTCATTTTAAAGACCATGTAAATATAGAAGTAACCCCGTCTACAGATTCTCAGAAACAAAGGGAACACTTACAATTTGACCCAGATTCACTCTTCAAGTTTGAATGCCATTTTAGGGGAAAAAAATCCACCTAAACTTTGCTGAGATAAAATAAAATGAGATTGACAAGTGTGGAGGAAACAGTTAACATCAGAAATAAAAGGAAAAATTTATAACTGTTAATGTATGCATCATTTTCTTTACTCCTCACAACAACCTCATGAAATAAGTATTTTATCACCATTTAATAGATGTTAATAGATTTAATAGTAATTAATATTTAAATAATAAAATAAAATAATAATATTAGAAAATAAAATAATTAAATAATAATAAAAATACTGAGGCTTACAGACTTTGGGCAAGGTAACAGAGGTAATAAGTGAGGAGCCAGGTTGAGCCCAGGCCTTTCTGTCTTAAAAACCTGTGCTCTTTTCACTATTGTGCTATGATTTACAAACAAACGTGAATGAGGAAGTAAATATCAAGAGTTATTCTACAAGATTTTTAAGGAACTCCCTCATGTTTATTATTTTCCTTATTCCGTTTGTTTCTCTAGAACAGTTAGTAACAAACTCCCTTTGAAATCAAAACACATGACCTTTGTTTTGATTATAATAAGAAATCTTTGTTTTGCAGCCTAGGTACTATTCTGTAGTTAAGCTTATAGAAAGAGGTCTTACCAAGGTGAAAAGTAGATGATAGTATAAATTAAGAGGATTTTTTAAAATAGGCCCATTTCTTAGGGAATATAGCAAGGAAGCAGAAGAATTTGGGAATTTCATTGGATCCTAGATAAGAAACTGAGTCAGGAATTAAAGTCCTATGTAAATTCCTCAGCATAAATTTTACTGGTCCTTGTTTCAGCATCTCAGTCTATATTTAAGCTATTGATTTATGATTTGATCTGTGCATGTATCCATTTCTCCAAATCATTGCCTCTGTTACCCTCTTGATGAATTTATTTGTCAATAGGCTTCTTACAGCCGTGGAAACCTCACTTACAAAATTATTTCCTAGGATATCCCTCCCACCAAGTCTGTTCTGGATTCACAGCTGGGATACAAACAGATAGACAGTAAGTAATTCAGAAAGTCAGTCACTGGACTAAGGACCCTGATGCTCAGAATCTTAGGATTAATACGTTTCCAATTAGCCACGTCTCCTGCTTTCCTCCCTTCCTCCCTCTTCTTCATTGCATTGCAACCAGTAGGAGGAAAGGTAGAAGAGAGGAAATGAAGGGTAAGAGAATAAGAAAGTTACAAAATACCTTCTCTATTTTAGCTGCTGTACTAGACATGTTTATGGAATTTAATTTCATTTAATAGTCACAAAGCCTCCCTGACTCTCCTTTTGTAATTTCCTTCCCTTTGTCTTCAAAATTGACTATAGTTATTTTAAGCACACCCCTGTTGTATAAAAAGTGTAAGTAGGGTAGGTGCTGATCAAGATAATAGAGTAAGTTTTTGCTTTGATAGTCCCCTGTTCTATAATTACATAGCAATGATGGGCAAACTAGAAAAGGGAAAATTGAAAGACATAACTGAGATCAATTAAAAGACAAACATCTCTGCGATAAAAACATAGAGCAGAAACACAGTGGGACATGTAACCTGCAGAGTTATAGAATTCAAAAACAAGCAGGGTTTTCCAAAAGTTCTATTCCCATAATTGGTACAGACCAACATGGGTAAAGCCAGAGGCATTAACGGAACCCCCATTATTCAAGAAAGGGAACTAGGAGCCAAAAACCCTCGTCCAAATACTAGCTAAGCCAGTGGCTCCTGGTGAGCTCTTTTGGTCTTTTTTTTTTTTTTTTTTTTTTTTGGAGACGGAGTCTAGCTCTGTCGCCCAGGCTGGAGTGCAGTGGCGCGATCTCGGCTCACTGCAAGCTCCGCCTCCCGGGTTTACGCCATTCTCCTGCCTCAGCCTCCGGAGTAGCTGGGACTACAGGCGCCCGCCATCTCGCCCGGCTAGTTTTTTGTATTTTTTTTAGTAGAGACGGGGTTTCACCATGTAGCTCAGGATGGTCTCGATCTCCTGACCTCATGATCCACCCATGTCGGCCTCCCAAAGTGCTGGGATTACAGGCTTGAGCCACCGCGCCCGGCCTCTTTTGGTCTTTAAGACCATGCATTTGGTAGGTCTCATTGTAACATTGGCTTAACCTTCACCCTAATTAATACTGCAATGGAAAATTATTCAAAATACTAAGGAAAAACAAGATCAACCAAAAATTTTATACAATGCTAAACTCTCAAGAGTGAGAGAAATTAAAGACATATTTAGATATCAAAGACCAAACTGCTCACCACACACAGCCCCCTAACTAAAATAAGTTTTAAAGAATGAACTTCACCAAAAAGAAAAATGAACCCAGATGACAGAATATAGTAAAGTATTGATTGTTCAGACAATACATCTTTTTGTCTCTTAAAAAAACTGATGAAATATAAATTTTATTTTATTTTTTATTTTTATTTTTCAAGTGGTAGGATATTTACTTTTTAAAGTTTTTTAGGATCATGACTGAGGTCCAAGGAGGTTAAAAATACTATAAAACTTTAAAATTTGTTGGAAAGAATTATATAAGTACATATATCAAAATTTTAAAGACAACCACTAAATGCCTAGAAGTACCATGTATTTTTTTCATATCACCATGCAGGAAAGAAATGAATTAAATGATATAAATCAAACATTTAGCAGGAAATAAGTGGCAAAAAGCAAAGAATAAGCATGGTAAATAGAAAACATGAGCAAGATGGTTGAAATAAATCTCAATATATAAGTAATCAGAAAAAATAAAAATCACTTAAATTTATTTATTAAGAGACAAGGGCTATCAAATGGTATGGAAGTTACAATTTAGTTTATTAAAGACCATCCAAAAATGAAGGAATGAAAATGATCAAATGGAACACATCTATATTTAAAAAAAGAAAGCTGCTACGGCAAAACCAACATCCCAGAAAATTGAATTTAAGGCAGAAATAATTAATACAGATATATAGGGATACCACCTAATAATGATGGGAACAAGCCATTAAGAAGAGATTTAAACTTACACATAGCAAGCAATGTATCTTCAAAATATAGTTTGCAAAAACTTTTAGAATTATCAGGAGAAATTTATAAGCCCATAATCATAGTGCATTATTTTAACTTATTTCAGAAAATAACTCAAGCACACAAAATGGCTAAGGTTATAGTAACTTTCCACAACAAAATGAAGGTGTGTGATCAAACAGATAATTATAGAGCACAGTATCCCAAAAATACAAGATATATACATGTTTTCTAAGTACACTTGGAATGCTTTCAAAATATGATCATGAAATTAATTCATAAAGAAACTCCCAATAAGTCTTAAATAAATACTGATAGTATATACAGTATTTGGAAGCTTAAAAATGACTTTCTAAATTGTTATCAGGTTAAGGTAAAATCACAATAGAAAACAAAACTATATGGAACTGAAAGACAATGAAAGTAATGTCTGTTAAAATTTATAAAATGCATGTCATACAGTTTTTAGAGGTGAATTTATACCCTCAAAGGCAATTTTTACTAAATAGAAACCACTGAACATAGAGTCAAATATACATCTCAAAACACCAGAAAATATATTTAAAGAAAGTAGAAAAAAGAAAACTAGAAGGGTATAGCAACAAAATAGAAAGAAAAACAAAGAACCCACAAGAACAAATGCTAGTGCTGTCAAAAAATAAAGTAAACCCTGACAGACTAATGAATTTGAAAGTCATAAATAATGAATATTAAAAACATAAAAGAATATAATTATACACGCAGTAGTGACTAAATGTGAGACTAATACTCTGAAACTTTTTATGTAAAAATTGAAATTGTAAGTCAACTTTATTATTTTCTAGAAAATTTTAATCACCAAAAGTGAAATGAAATTTTAAAAAATGAATAAACATAATTGTCATGAACTCTCAAGTATCTGAGCTCTTACCCTATTAACAAGCTAATTAGTTAGCCTGCCAGAGTTTCATAAATGTTGGCAAAAGACATGAGACTCCTGAGTCAGAGACAAGGGACACTTCATTGCTCAAAGCAATAGCAGTTGCCAAAGCATCATTATTTTCTTGCACCAGTTTCTTGAGTGGTCTTTTCCCACAGAACATCTAAAGACAGCCAAATAATACCTGTGTATGATGTGAGTTATAAGAAATAAACCCCTAGTTTAGGGAACCTGAAACTTGTATAAGGATTGCAAAGCAGTCTAACTCATGGCTCTGGAGGGAGACATGATTGTTATTATACTTGCAAGTAGAAAACGTGAACTTTGCTCCAGAGGAAGACAATATGTTTGCCTTCCAAAGATGTTTGCTATATAAACATCCATGAAAATATAATCTGGTACAAAAGGGTAGTCAGTGTCTCACTGAAAGATGTACAAACACATGACAATGAAGAGGGGAAGCAGACCAAGTAACTAGTCCACTGAAGGCAGCTGATGAATCTGTAAATATGTAACAAGGCTTCTCAGAACAATGTGGGCCAGAGCGATAAGAATCACCCTGAGTTCTACCCGCTTAGTGGAACAACTACATTCACTTTTAGCAGCCACTGAGACTGAACAGGAACAGCCACAGCAGCCCAGTGGACAATATTGAGTTGCAGCTTAGCTGAACCACAGTGAATCAGGCTCAGGCATTTATCAAAAAAACCTGTCAACTGATGACTCCACCCAGACAGTGAATTTGGTTCAAGTGGTTGAATGGGGAATAAAGTTTCCTCCTCAGGGATCTCTGCCACTTTCATGTAAAGCCAAGATAGTTTCAGTGTCATCTTGCTGTGCTCTTGATTATATCATTCCCATTTGACAAGCAGAGTTTCCTGGGCCCTTGCCATGTTCTTATCTGATGAGTTTGAGTTAATCCACCCCAAAAATGGTAACATGAGGCCAGAGAGTTACCAGGCCTCCATAGCCAGGCAATCAGTTTCAATAAGAGCCTAGTAGGAAGCTAATAGTTGCTTTTCAGAAAGGGTGAACCTGACTGCCATGTCAGGGAGATAAAGATTTCAAACCCCAAGAGATGCCTCTATTTGAAATCTGCCTCTTTTTTACCCAAGATTTTAATCAGCAAAATCATCAGTCACAGTAACTTGTAGTTCAAAGGAGTCATTGCAGTTGTGGGAGTTCCCAATATAGAAACCATGAAACAATTCACAGGACAGCTTCCAATACAACCTGTAGTTTGGGTCCCACTTAAAGGAAGCTGATCTGTGTGTTAGTTGATATAAAATATCAAGTAGAATATCTAAATGAGGTATATACTATTCCTAATATCCAAATTGTTCAATCAAGTGTAGGGCTTTCATTTGGAAGGGTTTTCTTTCAAAGACCTGAAAATATCGTAGTTTTTTCTTGAATGTTAAAGAAATTAAGCATTTTGAATCTACCCGGACTGTCTCCATAAACTGCTTGGCAAGAAGATCCCTGAATTTTCTCAGGCTTTATCACACTGGCAGAGGTGTGATAATACTATATAGTCTGGGGCATTTAGGCTGAGCCCTATTACTTACCAACCAACACAATGTCATCTATACAGTAAATGTTTTTTGGCATTAGAGAAGAGAGGCAGTCATGCTAAACACTCAACTACTCACTGGTCACAAACAGCAAGGGAATTCAGATGTCCCCAGGAAGTAATGAAAACATACTGGAGAACTTGCCACATGACCATGAATTGGTCTTGGTCCTTTGGTCACATCTGAGATGATATAACAAGTGCCATCAGTCTGTGCAATGGGTCTGGTACACCTGGGCATTGGGAGCAACAGCTGAATACAGTTGGTGATAAGCCTCTATCTCCTGTTAGTCTTTTTGAGCGGCCACATAAGGCTGCTATATTGATATATTGCGTTTCTTGCTTTCAATGTACTTTTTCACTCTTAATTAACCAAAACCTTAATTAAATAAAGGAGTCCCTTTATCTTCCTAGGATTCTGTATCCTTCATGTTGGACCACAATGGAAGGAACAATAAGACAGTTTGGAAAATGATTTAAGTGCCAGAGTGTCAACATTTTTGTGCTGGTTCCCTGAGCTCAGATACTAATAAGGCAATGCAAGGACTGCCAGATAACACTTGAACATACAATGGATTGCATTACAGGGGAGAAACCCTGTGTTTTGGGAGTCAAAATTCTTTATGATGGGTAATAAGTCTGTCTGCCCTTTGCTCCACAGGGAACTAGTATCTGTCTTTTAAGTCTGATCTTTACAAACATCTTTTAAAGCAGGGCCCCAAGCAGGGACGTCAGAGCCTTGCTTGTAGGATGTTCAAAACATGAAGATCTTTGACCCATGTAGAATTTTCTCGCAACAAATATATGAAAGTTTCTCTCACAACTTGTTGGGTAAATGAAAATAGAATAATATAGTATACCCATTATATTGGGTTAAAAAAATAGAAGTCTAAAAGTAGGAAGAGTTGGCTAAGATATGGAGAAATAGAAACCCTCAAACACTGCTGGTAAGAATGTATATAGATCCTCTCACATTGGAGAGTAATCTGACAACATCTGATAAAGATGAATATACTCATATTCTAGGATCCAGGGATTCCTCCTATTGATCTATATGTCTGTGAAAATTCTGCAGATGCTGACAGTAATAAAAGTTGTTGTCAGTGTCCCTTGTATGCATGGCAGCGTTGTTTGTAATACAGAAAAATTAGAATCAACTTATTTATCATAGGTAAGTGATGAGGAAAATTTTGATCGATCCATAAAATAGAAGACCCTACAGAAATTAAGATGAATAAACAAGTACTATAGGGAAAATCATGTACACTCCTCAAAAATATTTTAAGTTTAGCATGCCATTTATATAATTAATAATAACAACATCAATTTATATAAGAAGTTCCAGAAAGCTTTAACTATACCTATAATATTTTCTTCAGTTTTGAAATAATTTAAAACAAATGTAATACAAGATTAAATTTTCTAAAGGCTGGGTGTAAGTAATTATTAAAATACTCTATATTCTTAAGCATTTGAAATATTTTATTCTAAGAATGATTAAAGCAGTGTGAGTTATAGGGTGCTAATTAATCATTATTCTTACATACTATCCTTTAGTCTTTTAGATGAGAGAAGCAGTGTAGCTTTATGATTAAGAATCTGTACTTAAGCTAAAAATGCCTCAGTTCAATGACCAGTTCTATTTCTCCCCATTTTTGTGACCTTTAGCAAGTTAACTAACAATTTTTTAAGATTTGGTCTATATGTAAAACTGGGAAAATAATATACCTTACATTCTGTGGTTGTTAAAAAGTGCTACGTGAGGCAATAAATGAAAGTGGTCTCCCTAACCTGTAGAAAGAACTTTAAAATTTTTGACTGATATTTGACATGGGAAGCAATTTAATGTGTATTCCATCAGTTCCCTCTTTTATTTTTGGTCATAGGAATCTAATGTATCTTTACAACCTCTTCAGAGAAAAGGTCTCTTTAATCAGAGATGTGGCATATATTTTCTCACTTCTTTCAACACACTTTTAATGCCAGCTGTCTATTCATCTCACTGTCCCCCAGAGAAAATCTGCTCAGTTCAGCCTAAGAGGCTATGATCATTCTGTTTCCTCAGCCTTTAATATCTTTCCATTCTCTGTGGCTTATCCAAGTCTTATTTTCTTTTTTTAGCCTACCTGAGGACCCAGGTCCACAGTGAAACTTTGCTACATCTTACCACTATATTTTGCTCTCAATAGCCTTGCCTGAGCAAAAACACATTACTATTAATGACCAACAATCATTTCTGTGTTCTACATTGTATGGCACGCTATAATTTTAAATCACTTACCTATTATGTCACTCATGTGATATTCAGGTGAAGATCATATGAGAACTGCACAGTTCTGCTACTGTGCAGAACTAAGATTATAGCTGCGGACTCCAGGCTTAACACTTTGCATCACTTCACCTGTTAAGTACCAAGACCTTTTCCAAAAGTTCATTTTTAAAGATATACTTCACTATTGTTTTTAAATAAATATTTCTTCTATATAAGACTTTCTTAAAAACTGAAACCCAAAAACTGCTTTAATTGCAAGCATAAACTAGTTAGTAATAATAAGTGAACTATTAACTTCTTACATCTTGTCTGAGCACTGGGTTCAGAAGTCCTATTCTGTCCAGATACAACAGAATTCTATTGTCTAATAGTGAATAAATGTGTAACAGTTTCCATAGAAAAACTTGGAGAAGGTAAAAACATACAAAATTTGTAAATTTATCTTTGCTGCATCCCCTAACATCAAGAAATGATCACTCAAACAAAGTGTCCATGCAAGCTGATGGGAAGCTCCTATATAGAACGATAACAGAAGACTCTGAGTCTCCAACGGAGACCTGTTCACATTTAAATCAACTTGTAAGCCCATAAAGTAGATAACTCGCATCAGTCTCAGAAGAACTAATCCTCTTCCTACTCACTGTTTCTCTATCTGTCACATGACCAAAAGCCCTGACCGTGGGGAGTTCTACTTGGCCTAGGATCAAAAAGTGGAGGTGATATGGACAAGGGAGAGATGAGAAAACCAGAAACGAAGTCTTTCTTTGTGGTTGCTTAAACCCTACATATACACTTTGGTGGTAAGGCCCACATGTTAAGCCTGCTTAATTTTATCAATTCTATGTAGGTTAGGCCAGACATTACAAATTTCAGCAGGTAGAGAGACCTAAAAATTTCCGTTATCAATAAGGACGTAGCCAGGGGCCATTTCTTAAAAATATCTAGTCCTTATTCTGCTTTACATTGTTGTTTGCCTAATCAGTGTGTTTGCTTTATTCTATTTCTAGCTAGTTTGCAATTTACTCAATGGTAAATCATATCCTTTATATTACGTTAGCATCATCGATATTGCTAATGTAAAATTATTTTAAAATGTATAAATTTTTAAAATCTTTATTTTGTCTATACAACTTTGGTGGTAGGGAGAGCATGACAATGTTTAATGTCAAGTTAGCCATGTTTCTAATGGCTAATTTGTGATGATTAAGAGTATGACAGATGAAAATGAAAAATGAGTGGCTATCAGGTTTAATCCATGTCCCAGTGAAGGGTATAAAGAAAACAGTAAAGAAGAAAAAGGGAATAGGTAAGTCAGGAGGAAGAAAATAAACAATAGAGAATTTAGTGAAGCAAAACTGATTACAAAAATTGATTCAGCCAAGTTAGATGTAAACACAAACCAGAAAGCTGAGAAACACTGTTTTAATAAATTCTTCATCTTGAAACAGGAAAAACGGATCCAGTTATGTCTAACATACTCAGATACAGTTGTACGCTTCCAATAAGTGACAAAGATTTGTAAATTATAGTTTCTTTAAAAAATAACAGAGATTCAGCTGTGAATCCGTCTGGTCCTGGACTTTTTTTGGTTGGAGGCTATTAATTATTGCCTCAATTTCAGAGCCTGTTATTGGTCTATTCAGGGATTCAACTTCTTCCTGGTTTACTCTTGGGAGGGTGTATGTGTCCAGGAATTTATCAATTTCTTCTAGCTTTTCTAGTTTATTGCATAGAGGTGTTTATAGTATTCTCTGATGGTAGTTTGTATTTATGTGGGATCAGTGGTGATATCCGCTTTATCATTTTTTATTGCATCTATTTGATTCTTCTCTCTTTTCTTCTTTATTAGTCTTGCTAG
>NW_012117411.1:1921994-1934637 GCF_000951035.1 Colobus angolensis palliatus | reverse complement strand
ATACCATCTCACACCAGTTAGAATGCAATCATTAAAAAGTCAGAAACAACAAGTGCTGGAGAGGATGTGGATAAATAGGAACACTTTTACACTGTTGGCACTGTTGGTGGGACTGTAAACTAGTTCAACCATTGTGGGAGACAGTGTGGTGATTCCTCAAGGATTTAGAATTAGAAATAGCATTTGACCTAGTCATCCCATTACTGGGTATACACCCAAAGGATTATAAATCATGCTGCTATAAAGACACATGCATACGTATATTTATTGCAGCACAATTCACAATTGCAAATACTTGGAACCAACCCAAATGTCCATCAATGACAGACTGGATTAAGAAAATGTGGCACATATACAGCATGGAATACTATGCAGCTGTAAAAAAAGATGAGTTCATGTCCTTTGTAGGGACACGGATGAAGCTGGAAACCATCATTCTCAGCAAACTACTGCAAGGACAAAAATCCAAACACTGCATGTTCTCACTTGTAGGTGGGAATTGAACAATGAGAACACTTGGACACAGGGAGGGGAGCATCACCCTCTGGGGCCTGTTGTGGGGTGGGGGGAGCGGGGAGGGATAGCATTAGGAGATATACCTAATGTAAATGATGAGTTAATGGGTGCAGCACACCAACATGGCACATGTATACATATGTAACAAACCTGCACGTTGTGCACATGTACCCTAGAATTTAAAGTATAATAATAAAAAAAAAACAGAGATTCTAATGGAGATGAAGATATTATGTATATAAGAAGGGAATTATTCCTAGAAGGACTATTGGAATACAAACACCAGGCATAATAGGCTTTTCTCAAAGTCCATAGATTAGAATTATTGCAAAGATAAGAAGATAAGAAAATTCACTTTTGGGGAGCCACAAACATTCTGGACTAAGATCGCTTAGCCTTGGGATACTGAACAGAGCCACCCACAACTGAAAAAATCTAAAACTTACTTGAGAAGCTATACAAAGGTGAATTACATAACTATGCAGTTTTCCAGTCCCTTTTTCTTATTTTTAGATTGCATCTTATGATTCCTCTTTTCATGTGATTCAGGGTGTGATGATATTTACAACTGTCTGTTATGGAAGGAGCAGAGAGAAGTGCCAAATGATTATAGTTCTAAGTGCTCAAAGAAGCTTCACCCACCTCTGTCTTCACCTAATTTTGAGTCTCTGATTTTGGCAGAAGAATAATGAAAAATCATTAAATTAGTATGGTGTTGTTAAAAGAATTTATTAAAAGATAAGGAACTTGGATTTTAATGTATGTAGAGGTCCTAAATACACCTATTTCCTGGTGTCCAGTGGGTCTAAAATTTTAGAGAAGAGACTTTGATGAAAGAAGAACTCAAGGACAAAAGAAAATAGACCCACCTCCTTCTCAAGAACATTAACATTACCTACATTCAGTGATAGTGTCCATGAGCTCCCCTGGGAGTAGCAGGGCTCAGTCTTTGGCATGGCTTCAAAGGTAACATTATCAAGCTTGCCTCCATATTAAAGGAGGCCAGGGACATCAACAAAACAGAATTTTCCGTGGCCCTGAATTTTTACAGTCTCTACACGTAGTATACCAGGGATGACTGGCAAACTAAAGAGACAGAATGTACGGAAGTTAACAAATATGACAAATTGTGATAATTTAGATAGGAACATAATCAAAGAAAGTAGTAAAGATGGAATGGGGGATGTGGTAAAATAAATTTGTTTCATACCAGGAAAATATTTTTTTCCTGTAGACTCTTGGGGGTTAGTAATTTTTCTGAGTAGAATTATAGTATGATAAAAGTGACATTTTAAAATGTTTAATTTATTGTTAATATATAGTACAAATTGTGATAATTATGTTTTAGATCATATAATTTATAAGAATATAACCTATTTTCAGTAGGATCTTTATATACATCAACTTTCATCCCTTATGAGCTTCATCCACAAATGTTAAGCTTCCAAAGGATTTGTTTTTATGATATTCTTACCTGTACGGTCTCAAATTACATATCACCAATGATACTTGTACTTAATAGTATTAAAATTATTCACTTTAGTTTTATGAGATTTATTACAAAGTGTTTCAGAGTATATTGACCTGGCATAAAGATTAATGATAAGGACAGATACATAAATAGACATAAATATGCATATATATGGATATATCACTTATGTTCCTTATAAGTGAAAGAATCAAATTATCTATGTATTTGTTTTATAGTGCTGCTTCTCAAAACTTGGATAGTCAAGAGACCTTTTGGCAAAGTTAAAAAATAGTGATCATGAATATCTCTTTTTCTGATCTAATGACAGTTTCTCCCTTAGGTTTGGAATATTTCATAACTGAGTCTTTGGGGGAAAACTCTTAATTTGAAAAAAATGTCCTTTTCTTATTTAAGATTGCATAGTAAGTCAGCCAATCCAGACACTGTAAGGATAATGTGATGTCCTTTATTTGTTATATAATGACATATATGTGTGGCAATGAATTCATCTTTTCTAAATTTCAAGTTTCGTTTCAGTAGATAAAAGTCTGATTTGGGCAATGTTCCCAGAAGCTCCTTTGGGGAAAGTGACACATTTCAAAACTGCAGAATTCCAGTTGTATTTGGTTAAAATAATTATTTTGAAATGGTGATTTTCTGTGTCTGTGTTTAAAGAATTGTTCTGTGTACATGAGCTGGTATTTGAGAGATGACAAATTATGTAGAACCCAGGATGTATAAAGCTGCAGCTAATAATTAGCATAGGTGTTGAGTCCTAACATCATACATTCGGTATCACATAACCTTATTTGACTTTAGGACACTACTCTGCTTATCAAAGATAGCATAAACCAGATACCTAGGAAGCACAGCTGGATCTAGGACAAATATGGCACTGAAAAATATCTACTTCTATCCTGAAGTGGAAAGTAATCTCTTGCTAAAACTAAAAGCCTCTTATAGCAGCAAGATGTACAAGTATATTGTGGTCTTAGTGCTATATCCACTTCTACAAATGAGTTAAGTGAAACAGGAATGACTCTAGACTGAATCTGATAAGTGAGAATTGTCTTTTTACATGACACCAGCATTTTTCACAGAAAAAAATATTGAAATATTTGTCAAAGATAAACAATGCTAGTTTAAATTCAGTGTTTGCCTCAACATTGTTTTCTTTAAAGTTACGTGTAGAGTGTGACATTTCCCTGATAAAGTAGAATCATGATGTTAGAAATGCCCTTAAAGCCTTTTACTACACATGTAGAAACATCACTTAGAATGTATTATTAAACTTTGAACTCTTAACAGGTTCCAAATAAAACAAAAATGGCAAAACATTAGATTCATTTATGTATCTATTTAATCAAAATTCAGTTAAAATGATATTCTCTATTGCCAAGGGAAAATGATGGTAAAGGAAAAAGTGAAAAGAATGAATGACTCATGATGTCTTAATGAACTGTTGGCTGCTTAGACATAGTTTTTAAAAAATGCAGCTAAAAGGAGGTTGACACCAAACTTCATAGTATTAACAGTGTTTAGTCTTCCCATTGTGGATTCTGTTCCAACATTAGTGATTTTTTCAACTACAGAATAAAGGCACTATTGACACTGAAAAAGAAAAGGAAAACTTTAAATCATTTTAACTTTTCAGTTTGAAATAATGAGCAAAATAATTATATTATACTATATATGTTCTTCTCTAGTTCACATAAATAATACAATGAAAATCTTAACTTCACTCAAAAGATTTTTTAACCAAGCTCAACCTTGGCATCAATTCTCACCGAAGTGTGCATTACACATCAAGATCAAGGTGTTTTTGTCTGTTTGTTTGTTTGTTTGTTTTTCTTGGGACAGGATCTCACTCTGTCACCCAGGCTGGAGTGCAGTGGAGTGATTTCAGCTCACTACAACTTTTCTCTCCCTGGTTCAAGCAGTTCTTCTGCCTCAGCCTCCCAAGTAGCTGCAATTGCAGGCATACACCACCCTGCCTGGCTAGTTTTTTGTTTTTGGTAGAGATGGGGTTTCACCATATCGGCCAGGGTGGTCTTGAACTCCTGGCCTCAAGCAATCCACTGTGTTCACCTAGGCCTCCCAAAATGCTGGGATTACAGGCGTGAGCCACCACACCTGGCCAAAATCAAGATTTTAAGTACATAGCTATTCAACTTTATGAGTTTTATAATTTATTTTAAAAAATACACTTTGTTTCAAATCCAATAAATTTGGCCTTCGTGATTTTATGGCTGTCAAAATTAATTTGGGTTGTTTCTTTTCCATTCTGTACTACAGATTTTTAAAATACATTTCTCTTTCCAACCTTTCTACTACTGGTGTCTCTGGAAAAGGCCAATAGATACCAGTATAAAATCTTGTCAGTACAGGCTAAAATTATCCTGTCTTTTATCCTCTCAATAAGCCCTAATAGTGACAGGGAAGCCTATTTATTAGTAAAATTCCAAATGGAGATATTTTGGTGAAATTTTTACACAATTAAACACATTCTATTTACAGTAAACCTTTGCATAAGTGAAAGGTGTCACGAACATTATGGTGATCAAGCAAAGGTGTCGTCAACATTATGGTGATCAAGCAAGCATTTGTTGACTATCTTTTATGTGCCTTGCCTTGAAGGAATCACAAAATGAGTAAGATATAGTCCCTGTTGTCTGGGGACCAAAATATTCTACAGACATAAGAGAGGTAAAAATAGTTTTAAAACAACAATGTCAATTTTATTAAAGAGTGTTTTTACCCATAATTCCAAAACATTTTAGACATGGCAATAGCAAGATTTTTTTCTGTTTCTATTATTATTTAGATATATTTCAAACATCCCTAGGAGTGGAAAAAGATGGTGGCCATCATTTGTTCATTTTAACATATCTTTCAAATTATTGGAAAAGCTAAGGAGAGTTTTTATTTGACTTTGTTTCTCTTTACCATTCCTCTCCCAAAATTAAGACATTCATTTTAATGGGAATACCCCACTAAACACCGACTCACCTCACTAAACAGCATCTCAAAAGAGTATTAACAGTTTATCCTCTTTCATTAATATTTAAATTTATAGATGTAAGCTTTGATTTTTAAACATTTCTTGAAATCACTTAAGTGAAAACATGCCAAGAGATTTTGGTCTTTAACACAAATTATAATGCCAGTGAAAACTACCAATGTGTTAACTAGAAAACCCTGTTAGAAATGATTACCATATGAATACCATGTTAGATATATATCCATATTGTGGAACCTGGATCACTGAAACTTCTTGAACTGGATAAAGGTTAGGATTATTTTTCCCTTCCTTTTTATCATGAGATGAACTTTTAATTGTACACAGATTTGTTAGTTTTATTCAGAGCAAAATAAGCCCATGTTTTCAACTGCACTTTTTATTTTAGGCAGTAAATTATTTTTTCTTAGGGAGATCATGTGCAATATTCATTGCTAAATAATCAGTAGTTAAAACACCAAACAATTACTATGTGTCACAGACTGTGCCAAGCATACTTTGTGGGTTTTTTTCATTGAAGTCTTACAGCCAGCCTATTTTTAGGTAGCATTTCTCTTCCGATTCTAAATGTGAAGAAACTAAGACTTTGCAAGTCTAGGTAACTTGTCTATGGTTCAAACTAACAGCAGACCGAGGATTGGAACCCAGGCCATCTGAGAACTGAGCTAACACTCCTAACCACTATAATAGGATACTTTCCCAATGAAATGAGCATCCCTTTAATTTAATAAACATTGACTAATTGCCAATATATCATGCAGGAGTAGGTACTGTTCTTATTTCATTACAAAAGAGATTGCTTACTTTGTGTATACAATTGCTATAGACTCTAACCAATCCAGTTAAATTGGTGGAAGATTCCTTGGAATAATTTTTAAAAACAAAGATTTAGTTGAGAAAAACTTATCCTACGTTGTATAAATCTGTATTTTATAGTTTTATGATATATAATTGAAATACACATGCACACATGTAATAACATTTTTGAAAATAGGCTGTGAATCTGTTCTGAATCATAAGTTAATGGCTGGAGAAGTTTGTAAAATGACTTTTCTGCTCCCTAATGGAGACTCCTTAGTGATAGCTATTTCTACACTATGCCCATACCCAGTTCAGTACAACATGCTACTCCATGGCTCATTGTAATCATTGCCAGTGCACACAGATCTAGTTATTCTGTTACATGAAACTTCATATGCTAACTACAGTGAGGTATCATTCTACCGCTTTGTGATTGCTCTAACTTAAGTCATTAAATACAGACTTCAGTGATTTCTGTTCCTGTTTGAAGAGCCATAAAAGTGCAATAGCTTCCAGAAATATTGCTCTTATCCACCTTAAGTCTTGAATAATACTTACTGCAAAAATACTTCTTTGTATAATTGTAGTGAAACAAATTTTTTAATCTTCTTGTGTTAGGGATGTAAGAGAACAAATTCCACATTGAACACGACCTGAGAGCTCTTCCGCACTCACAGCTCAAGTACCGTGACTACCTGATTGTGATAATCAGTTGTAAGGTTTGTCACAAGCAGTGTGTAGTATTTAACAGTGAAAGTTCTCAGACAGTCCTTTCCTAATCATTCTAGCTGACACTCTCCCCTTCATTCAGTTTGCAAACTCTAGAGTATTTGTTTGCATAAAATCTGTGCATCTCTTGCATTAGACTATGCTCTACTAGGTAGGAACCTGGCTAGCCCCTTGGTGGTATACTGCTAGTGCTCAACAGAGTGCCCTTTCTCTAAGTGTTTGTGGAATAAAGAAAGAATAAATCTTGTGCCTTCTAGTCGTACCTTTCACAGGGAAGCCGTAGTTATACTTTTGAAATGCAAATCTAATCCTTTTGATTTTTCTTAAAACTTTCCAATGGCTTCCTACTTTCTAAGGTTGAAGTTTTAAATTTTTAGAAAAGTATGTAAAATCTTTCATTACTGCCTGTCCTTTTCTCCCAGCTCTGCACTCAACTTCTGTTCCACGATTACAGAAATACTGGTGGTTCCCACCAGACTTTGGACATGCTAACTCATACACCTTGAAAGTTCTGCTTTCCACCCAACCCTTAGCCTCTGACATGTGACTAGCAAATATCTACTCCCTCTTTAATAGGTCATTTAATAGTTCTGTGCTAATCCTCAAGGACCTCTTCCCTAATATTTTGTCTTCCCGAATACTCCCAAGTAGAATTACATTATCCTTTGCATATGTTCTCACTGCATTTTGTTCACACTCTCATTATAACGATTATTATATTACATTCATTGTTTATTTTGGCTTCTAGCTTCCTACTGGACTATAGTCACCTTAAGATTGGGAATGAATTTTTCATCTGTATATTTTCAGTTTTTAACAGAGAGCCTACATCAAAGAAGGCCCTCTATGAAAATGTAGTTAGCAAGTGAATGAATGAATGAATAAATGAATGCCTCATTGTTACTTAGTGCCCATGCTAGAATAGAAGAAAAAATATTTCTTTACTAATTTTTCTCTGTAGGATGGAAATAAACTCAACCTAACTCAGAGTATTATTCTAAGAAATGAATTTAAATGCAACCTCTAAATTGAATGTACTACAAATGCTTGCTCAAGACATTTACATATTAAAGGCAATTTATAGTCAAGAATTCAGCTTAGAATTCTAAATCAGAGAGCTTGCAAACAGTATTATTTTTAATTGTTCATCACACTACACAATAGAGAAATGATTCTATTTTTTTCTTTCAGAAAACATGCTACAAAGGCAGTGAAGCTTTATCACATCTCACTATTCTTGGTTCCATGCTGGGAAACTGCCGCATACTAACACTTCAGTCAGAAAATCTTCTGGGATGGAATTTAAGATAAATTCCTCATCTACTAACTCCTTTAAGAAAACTGATACTAAAGAGGCATTGAATTTTAGAGCTGGAGGGGTCTTTTAAGAGAAGGGCAAGCTTCCAGTATTCTTTCTTAAAGACAATCCAGAATTTGAAGGAAAAAGCCCAAAGATTATTTCTTTTATCTTAGGCGAGGAGTGGTGAATGTAAATACCCTGTGAGAATTAAACTGTGAGAATTAATTATATCAAGTTCCTTATCACAACTATCAACTTATCTACACAAAAAGGACTTTGTGGTACTGTAGCAACATATTTCTCCATTCTTCCCATAACAAAATGGCCTCAAAAAAGTAAATTACACTCACTGTGTTTTTGAGCTGTGTAGCACAAACATGAAAGTGTAATAGATTTTCACGGCACTTAAAAGCAAAGGTCAGAAAATATGTTTTTTCACCCTGGGAAAAAAGTACTAAAACATTCTTCCATTCAATAGAATAATCTGCCCTTAATGTTAGATTTTATTTTTAACTAAATGTTCTTGAGGGGCTAGTGGTGAATGACAGCACTAATAATGATTAGCCTAATCAAAATGCAAGTCCATTTCTCCAGTGTAGACATTAAGGGGAATGAAAAACTTCTTCACAGAAGAAAATGTTGTATTGTTCTCTAGAACAATCTGAATTTAGAAAATAAATAAATAATGCAGAGTGTTTCTATTCAAGATGGTTCTCTGAAATAGCACATGGGTATTTTTTTTCTCATTTGATGAAAAGTAGTGTCATCATGTATCCTGCCTTTAGTTAAATTAGTCCAATTCTGTGGGGTTTTTTCTCTAATGGTTTGGAAATTACACTATGTTATTTACAATGTTCTAGTGATTACCCTTAAATATTTAACAATTGTATTTAAATACAGACTTTTCCTACCAAAACCCCCTGAAGACCTTTCTAAGAAAAACAATTAAAATTCTAGATTAAATAAATAGAAAATATGTTTAATTCTTCATTAAGATAGGACAAAAATAAGCACCTATCAAAATTGATATGATTTCACTTGGGATGAGGATGTAAAAAGCCACAAGAGAATGCCGCTTTCACACTAGTAATGAGGGAAAGACAGATCATCAACAAAATCATAGTTTTTCTCGAGCCTTTCAGACAGCTGAGGTCTCCAGGCAACCAAGAAAACTGAATTCCATAGAATGACAAGCCTATAAAAGGAGAGACAGTGCACACAAGTCATTTCCCTTGTCAGGGCATAGGAGAAAGTGGTGACCATCAAACACACAGACAAAAATAAATGAGCTAAAATGTTAGCAAATTGTCAAAGGACTAGAATGTCAGTGGTAATACTAGATGTCCCCAGAAACAGGCGTTTCTGCACTCACTCATAAGCTCTTTTCCATGCCCTTCCCCCACCACCCAAGTGCTCTTAAAAAACTGGTGCAAGAAAGGAGAGTACCCTTCCTGCTAGGCTTCTTTGCACTTTTTATTCTATAAATGAAAAGTTTTAAGTCATTTGAGGAAGAGCAGCAAACTCTCATTCCCCAGAACCTATGCAAAAATCTATTGTTTAGATACATGTGTAGAATGAAAACTCACTGCCACTAGCACTTGGGAAGAAATACTCATCAGCTTCAGGACACAAGCAAAGATCCTTTGCTGCTGGGAGATGTATATAAGCAAAAACTCTATGCCCACTGGGAAAGGGCAGAAAATCTCCTTGACTCCAGGATCCAATACCAATAGCAAGCATGATCAGCTAACGCTGTTCTCTCTCACAATCTCATGAGAACAGTCTGTTCTCATGCTGCTAATAAAGACATACTTAAGACTGGGTAATTTACAAATAAAAAGAGGTTTAATAAATTCGCAGTTCCACATGGCTGAGAGGCCTCACAATCATGGCAGAAGCTGAATGAGAAGCAAAGTCATGTCTTACATGGCAGCAATAAATAGAAAGCAAGTGCAGGGAAACTCCCCTATATAAAACCATCAGATCTCATAAGCCTTATTCACTATCACAAGAACATTATAGGAAGGACCCCTTCCCATGATTCAATTACCACCCACCAGGTCATTCCATGACATGTGGGAATTGTGAGAGCTACAATTCAAGATGAGATTTGGGTTGGGAAACCACCAAACCATATCACACTAGATAAGGGGCAAAAAAATTATCCCTGTCCTAGATCAACCACAAACAGTACAGAGTTCAGCTACCAGGAGAGAGAAGGGGAAAGAATGCAATCAAAGCTCCACCTTTGAGGCCTAGGTGCACAGAGTTTTCCAAATATTGAAGATAGACAAGAAAAGAGAGGGGGCAGGGGAGGAGGAAACATGACCTGATTCTTCACATGTTACTAATACCAAGTAACAAGCAATAGCAGTCTACTGCTAGAAAAAGAACAAGAGCATCAACCAAGTCTCTACTCCTTGGCTCAGATGTGAAGAAATTTCTAAAGCTGATAGTGGAGTAAAAACACTGATGAAAACACAAGGTAACCCCTGCCAACCACTGGAGAAATGTGAAACCTGTGATGCACTGAAGGTGAATTCCAATATTACAACAACAAAACCAAAACTCTGCTCAATTGATGATTTCTTTGATTCATACTAATGTTCTGACGGAAGAAGAGGCATTTCCACCATAAATATTGTTACCCTAAGTTTCAACTATTCTATATATTATGTCAACATTTAATAAAAAATTTATAAGACAGACAAAAAATGTGAGAACAATGACTCATTGGAAAGAGATAAAGCAGTCAATAGAACCAGACTTAGAACTGATCCATAAGTTGGCACTATTAGACAAGATTTAAAAGTAAACTTAATATAATATATATGTTAAAGGATCTAGAGGACATGATGGACCACATGCATGAACAGAGAGTGGATTTGGAATGGAAACTGTAAGGAATGGAATGGAAACTATAAGAATTAATGATAGCAGATTTCATCAGAGGAATGGAAACTGTAGGATTTGTTTTATTAAAATTGTTAAAAAAATTTAAATCCCATGGTAACGGAGACAAAAAATTCCCTTGCTGTTGTCATTACAAGACTGTAAATAAGGAATGAGTAAATTTGAAGATAGAGCAAAACAAATTATTAAAACTGAAATAAGAAAAGGAAAACAAACATGAAAAATACAGAATAGAGAAATTAAGAGCTGTGGAAAAATATCACACTAACATGCATTCCAAAAACAAAACAAAATAAAACTGGAAATGCTATAGCCAAATTGCTGAAAATAAAAGATAAAGAGGACACCATGAAGTCAGGCAGAGACAAACAAAGATTGACCACAGACTTCTTATTGGTGCTAAGCACGTCAGAACACAATGACATAACATCTTTAAAGTGCTGAAAGAGAAAAACCTCTTGATTCTGGATTCCACTCCCAATAAAAGTGTTCTTCAAAAAGGATAGCAAAATAAGGTACTTTTTAAAGGTAAATTAAAGAAGAATTCATTGTCAGCATGCGTATACAATAAGAAATGTTAAAGCAAATTCTTCAAACAGAAGAAATATACCAAATGGAAATTTGGTTTCACAGAAAGAAGTGAAGAGCACTGGAAACAGTAAAGTAAGGGCGAGCATAAAATACTTGTTTTCTTATTTTCAATTGCTGTAAAGATAATTGACTATTTAAAGCAAAAAAATACTAACATGATTATGTGTTTATAAAATGTGCAAAAGTAAGATGTATGATAATTGTACCACAAAAATGAGAGGGAGCAATGTAACATATGTTGTAATCTGCTTAAACTATACACTAATTGGTACAAAAATATTTGGAGATTATCTGTGATAAGTTACAGATATACATTGGAAATCCTAGAAAAGTCACCAGAAAATAATGGCATTACTAATATGCTTCCAATAGTGGAAATAAAAATAAATCATAGAAATAATGAAAGGGAAAGAAAAGGAGGAAAGAGACGGGATAAATAGACGATCACCACCAGCATGGTAGATTTAATTTTTTAAATAACATAAATAACAGCAATTACAGTAAATTTTAAAGATCAAAAAATAACAATTAAAAGGCAGAGATTTTCAGTTTGGATTATAGGTAAGGATGACAGGTAAGGTAAGAACTGACTATAGAAATTGGAAAACATTTCAAATATGAAGTCATAGAAAGGTTAAAAGAATGAAAACTATATGTCATGGAAGCAATACGCAAAAGAAAACTGAGTGGCTTTATTAATGTCAGATAAAAATAGACTTAAGAACTAGGAATTTTACCAGGACATACATAATTATAATTTATAAAGAGGACATAACATTCCTAAATGTTTATAGGTACATAAAAATAAAACTTCATAATACAGGAAGGAATAAGTGATGGAACTAAAAGGAAAAAATAGACCAATCAACAGTTACAGTGGGAGATTCAATATTCTTCTCTCAGTAAGTGGCAGAAAAAGTTGACGAAAATGTATAAAAATATAGAACACCTAAGGAACATTATCAACTAAGTCAACCTAGTTGATGTGTGTAGAGTACCCTTCTAGTGAGAGCAGAATGCATATTTTCAGATGCAATAGAATATTCACCAAGATAAATATTTTCAGCCATGAAACAAACTGCAGTAAGTTGAAAAGAGTTCAAGTCCTACAAGACATATTTTCAGACTACAAAGGAATGAAACTACAAGTAAATAACAGAACCGTATGTGAAAGTCCTCCCTAAATATTTAGAAATTAAACAACACACGCGGATCAAAGCACTCCATGGTTCAAAAATAAAACGTTTAGAATATAATGTAAGTAGAAATCCAATATATCAAACTTGTGGGCTGCAATAAAAAA
>NW_012117411.1:1912643-1914122 GCF_000951035.1 Colobus angolensis palliatus | reverse complement strand
GCAGCACACCAACACGGCACAAGTATACATATGTAACAAACCTGCACGTTATGCACATGTACCCTAGAACTTAAAGGATAATTAAAAAAAAAAAACCGTAAAAAATAAAATAAAATCATCTTGGCCCCAGGAAAAAAAAAGTCTATTTTGTTTAATATCGATAGAATTATATTAGCTTACTTTTGGTTAGCATTAGACTGGTATTTCCTTTTCCATCCTTTGCCCAACTGTGCCTTTATGTTTGGAGCATATATCTTGTAAAAAACTATATAGTTTAAAGTCCAGTCACTTAATCTCTATGTTTTAACTTATATTTTATATAACTTTTATATAGAGTGTGATTAGTCATATTTGGAATAGATTTCTGTTACCTTATTTTGTGCTTTCTGTTCATCCCACTTGTTCTATTCTTTCTCTCCCTCTTACTTTTGAATTGATTTTTATTATTATTCATTTATTTTCTTTTTATTGATTTAAAAGTCATATGTCATAGCTTTATTATTCTAATGTTTACTCTTAAAATATTAATATGTAATGTGTGATCCTGGAATAAATTTTTAATTTTGCTAAGAGGATATTTTTGGGACAATTACTAAAACATAAATAAGATCCATACATTAGATAATGATGTTGTATCAATGTTCTGATTATGATACATTTTTGGAAATTATGTAAGAAAGTATCTCTAATCTTAAAAGTATGTAAATATTTAGGGGTAATGGAACATTACAATACAGCTTCCTCTCAAATGATTCAGAAAAAAATAATAATATGTATGGGGGTGTGTGTGTGTGTTTTATGTTAACCAAGATCAAAATGTGTCCAAATTGTTTTATCCTGTTTGTCAAATGACATCTGATAACACAGGCCCTGAAGGTTTCCTGTGCTGAAAATTTTTAAAATGTTTAAAGGATTTGGAAGAAAAACAGAGAGATGAGAGAACAATTTTAGTGTGTCAGATATCTTGCCAATTTTGTTCCTAAAATTTTGGCATTTCATATCAAATTTTAAAATTTATATATTAGCAGTATAATCCCTTTTTCTTTAATCTACATTGCAAATATTTTCTCCTAATTTTTCAATTGTCTTTTAACTTTACTTAACCAACACAAACATAAGTTAAGCCAGATTCACTATTTTTTCTTTATTGCATCTGAATTTTGGGTCACAGTTAGAAAATGTTTCCCTATTATCAGTTTATACTGGAATTTATTTTTTAGTACTTATATGGTTTTATTTTTTATATTTAGACTTCCAGTGAATTTTAATAATTACATATATGTGTGGTATGAAGTATTAACCTAGTGTTATCTTTTCAGTAGTTTTTTTTTTTAAATAAAAGATGCATTTATTGACCAAAAATTCAAATCTAACCAGTGGTTTTTATAGTTTTTAAATTTTTAAAGTATTTTTTAAAATTCTTGTGGGTACATAGTAGGTGTATATATTTATGGGGTACATGAGATGTTTTGATAGAGG
>NW_012117411.1:1909720-1911868 GCF_000951035.1 Colobus angolensis palliatus | reverse complement strand
TTTTGCTTTGGTTGCCTGTGCTTGTTGCATATTACTCATGAAGTCTTTGCCCAGACACATATCCTGGAGATTTTCTGCAATATTTTCTTACAGTAGTTTCATAGTTTGAGGACTTAGATTTAAGTCTTTAATTCATTTTGATTGTATTTTTGTGTATGGTGAGAAATAGGGTTCTAGTTGCATTCTTCTGCATATGGATATCTAGTTTTCCCACCACCATTTATGGAAGAGACTGTCATTTCCCCAGTGTATGTTCTTGGCACCTTTGTCAAAAATGAGTTCACTGTAGGTTTGTGGATTTAATTCTGGATTCTCTAGTCTGTTCCACTGCTCTGTGTGTTGCTTTTATGCCAGTATCAGGCTGTTTTTGTTACCATAGCTCTATAGTATAATTTGAAGTCAGGGAATGTGATTCCTCCCATTTTATTTATTTATTTATTTTGCTTAGGACAGCTTTGGCTATTTTGGGTCTCTTGTAGTTCATATATATTTTAGGATTTTTTTTTCTATTTCTGTGAAGAATGTCATTGATATTTTGATGGGGACTGTATTGAGTCTGTAGATTGCTTTGGATAGTATGGACATTTTAACAATATTTATTCTCCCAATTGTTAAACATGGAATGTCTTTCCATTTTTTGATGTCCTCTTCAATTTCTTTTATAAGTGTTTCATAGTTTTTATTATAGAGATTGTTCACTTATTTGGTTAATTCCTAGATATTTAATTTTATGTGTGGCCATTATAAATGTTATTACTTTTTAATTTCATTTTCACATTGTTCACTGTTAGCATACAGAAATTCTACTTGTTTTTGAATGTTGATTTTGTATCCCGTGACTCTACCGAATTTATTCATCAGTTCTAACAGCTTTCTTGTGGAGTCTTTAGTTTAACCAAATAAAACATATCATTTGCAAACAAGAATATTTGACTTCCTCATTTCCAGTTTGGATGTTGTTTATATCTTTCTCTTTTCTGATTGCTCTAGCTAGGACTTCCAGTACTATGTTGAATAAGAGCAATGACACGACATCCTTGTCATGTTCCAGATCTTAGAGGAAAGACTTTCAGTTTTTTCTCGTTAAGTATGATACTAGCTATGTGTCTGTAGTATCTGGCTTTTATTATATTGAGGTGTGTTCCTTCTATCCCTGGGTTTTTTAGGGTTTTTATCATGAAGAGATCTTAAATTTTATCAAATGCTTTTTCAGTATCAATTGCAATGATCATTGCAATTGTCCTTCATTTTGTTGATTTGATGTACCACACTGATTGATTTGTTTATGTCGAATTATTCTTGCATCCCAGGGATAAATTCTACTTGGTCTTAATGAATGATCCTTCTAATATATTGTTGAAATTAGTTTTCTAGTATTTTGTTGAGGATTTTTGCATCAATATTCATCAGAGATATAGACTTGTAGTTTTCTTTCTTTGATGTGTCTTTGTCTGATTTTGATATCAGTGTAATACTGTCCTCATAGAATGAGTTACAGAGTATTTCCTCCTCCTCTATTTTTGGAATAGTTAGAGTAGAATTGCTATTAGTTCTTCTTTAAATGTTTGGTAGAATTCAGCTGGGAAGCTCTCAGGTCCCAGGTTTTTCTTAGTTAGGAGACTTTATTACGGCCTCCATCTCATTATTTGTCATTGGCCTGTTCAGGTTTTGGATTTCTTCCTGGTTCAATCTTGGTAGGTTGTGTATATCTAAGAGTTTGCCCATTTCTTCTAGATTTTCCAATTTATTGGCATATAGTTGCTCACAGTAGCCACTAATAATCCTTTGAATTTCTTCAATATTAATTGTAATGTCTCCATTTTTTTTCTGATTTTATTTATTTGGATCATCTCTCTCTTATTTTCAGTTAATCTTGCTAAGGGTTTGTCAATTTAACTTTTCACAAAACCAACTTTTTGTTTCATTGATCTTTTGTATTGTTTTTTCATTTCAATTTTATTGATTTCTGCTCTGATTTTATAACTTCTTCTCTTGTACTAATTTTGGGTTTGATTTCCTCTTGCTTTTCCAGTTTTTTTTTTTTTTTTTTTCTGAGACGGAGTGTAGCTCTGTGGCCCAGGCTGGAGTGCAGTGGCGCGATCTTGGCTCACTGCAAGCTCTGCCTCCCGGGTTTATGCCATTCTCCTG
>NW_012117411.1:1882585-1908320 GCF_000951035.1 Colobus angolensis palliatus | reverse complement strand
TGTGAGTCACCAGCCCAGCCCCCTTCTTTCTTTTCTTTCTGTCTTCCTCTAAGTGGTGGTTGTCTCTGATAACATGAGTTAGTGTTTTTATTTTTTTTTTTTTCTGTATCCATTTTATGTTTTCTTGTTGAGGTTCCCATGAGGCTTGCAAGTACTATCTTATAACCCATTATTTTAATCTAATAGCAATTTAACACTATTTACATAAACAAACTCACACACAAAATAAAAACTCTATGCCTCAACTTCATCCAGCTGGTTTTTAACTTTTTATTGATTTTATTTATATCTTATTGTATTTACATGTCTAGAAAAGTTGTAGTTATTCTTGATTGGTTTATTGTTTAGTCTTTCTACTTAGGTTAAGAGTAGTGTACACACCACAGTTACAGTGTTATATTATTCTGTGTTTTTCTGTGTACTTACTATTACCCATGAGTTTTGTACCTTCAGGTGATTTCTTATTGTTCATTAATGCCCTTTTATTAATATTTCTTATTAAAGTACTCTCTTTAGCATTTCTCATAAGATAGATCTGGTATTGATAAAAATTCCTCAGCTTTTGTTTGTCTGGGAAAGGTTTTTTGGTTCTGATTGAAGTATTCCCTTTAGCATTTCTTGTAGGACAGGGCTGGTATTGATGAATTTCCTCAGCTTTTGTTTATCTGGGAAAAGTTTTTATTTCTCTTTCACATCTGAAGGATATTTTCACTGCCAATACCGTTCTACAGTAAAAGATTTTTCCTTCAGCATTTTAGATATGTCACTCTCTTGGCCTGTAAGATTTCCATTGAAAAATGTGCTGTCAGATGTATTTGAGCTCCATTGTATGTTAATTTGTTTCTTTTCTCTTGCTGCTTTTCATATCCTTTCTTTATCCTTGACCTTGGGGAGTGTGATTATTGAAGGTCTTGAGGTAGTCTTCTTTGGGTTAAATTTACTTGGTGTTCTCTAACTGTCTTGTACTTGGATTTTGGTATCTTTCTCTAGGTTTGGGAAGTTTTCCATTGCTATCCCTTTGAATAAACTTTCCACCATATTTCTCTGTCTACCTCCTCTTTACGGCCAATAATGCTTAGATTTGCCCTTTCAAGGCAATTATCTGGATCCAGTAGGCATGCTTCATTTTTTTTACTTTTTTTTCTTTTGCCTCCTCTGACAGTTTATTTTCAATTTGTCTGCCTTCAAGCTCTCTAATTCTTTCTTCTGCTTGATTCATTCTGCTGTTATAGAACTCTGATGCATTCTTTAGTATGTGAATTGCATTTTTCAACTCCAGAATTTCTGCTTGATTCTTTTTAAGTATTTCAATCTCTTTGTTAAGTTTATCTGTGAGACTTCTGAATTCTTTCTCGTTTTATCTTGAATTTCTCTGCATTTTCTCAACATGGCCATTTTGAATTCTCTCTCAGAAAGGTCACATATCTCTGCTTCTCTAGAATTGTCCTTAGTGATTTATTTAGTACATTTGATGAGGTTATGTTTTCTTGGATGGTGTTGATGCTAATAGATGTTCTTTGGTATCTGGGCATTGAAAGGTTAGATATTTCTTGTGGTCTTCACTGGCTGGGCTTGTTTGTAAATGTCCTTCTTGGGAAGGATTTTCAGATATCTGAGAGGACATGGGTGTTGTGACCTAAGTTGTATCTGCTTTAGGGAACATCTCAAGTGCAGTAATTCAGATAATTCTACCAGATCTTAAATAAATAGGGTAAAATTTGAAGGACAAAATTTGTAATGTTAATACACTTTTACCAGATCTCATCCAAGACCATCAAGGTGGTATCTCTGCAAGTCTGCAAGAATCACAGCATTACTGGCTGGATCTTATTGTTCTACCATCTTGCTCCACCCTCTGTCTCCCCAGTTATGTTTTATAAATGTTAGAAAAAATATGCCTCTTGGATTTCTCTCTCCCTCATGTATAAAAGTGACCACACCTAATTAGATTCTGAAGTGAGATTATGAGGCTTGAATCCATGGATCAAAATGTTAGGGAGATTCAGGATCTCTCTATGCTTTTTTTCTAATAATTGATTAAAAGAAAAATTAGGTGAAGTTATAAATTCTTTCTCAGAATGAGGTTTTTTAATGTATGAAAGAAAATACATAATGTTACAAAAATAACCAGCTAGACCAAAACATAATTATTAAATATTTTCAAAGTCATTTGTGACAATGTAGATATCCATCTTTTTTATAATGGCACTAAGTAACCAGACCCAGTGGTAGGCCTAATAAGCACCACATTTTAAAGTAGTAGTGAATGTAAATAATATTTTGCAATATTTGTACCAACTATAATTTGATACAAAAACATCTCTGATCTACAATGATGAGAAAAACCATAATTACTCCTAATACTATTGTGGTTGATTACTCTCATTCACAATTTAATACTACACTATTTTTAAAAAAAGATTTTTTTCCACCCAAATAAAGATGAATTCTATCTCTGGACCCCAGGTTAGTAATGTGTGCTCTAGATAAAGCACAACTAGCAAAACATCAGCTGGTAAAACAATTTAACCCAGAGACCATCTTCTGTAGACATCAGAATGTTGAAAAGTAAATACATTTTGTAATGACTTCCTTCACACTTCAGTATCACAACCATTCCCCACTATGTAGTCGAATGCCTTATTTGCATAGCCTCTTACACTTTATATTTGAGTATAATGTTCTTACTCCAGAAGAATATGACACCATAGAAGTAGTGGTGTCCGGTAATAAAAGGAGAGACAGCCTGACAAAAGTGAGTAACTAAACACAGAATAATGCTAAGAATAGAAGACTAAGCAGTGGTTAAAGAATGTATTGATCGAAGAGACAACTAATCTTTTCTATTTCAATTTTTTCTTAGAAGTAAGTTACAAACAAAAAAATAAAGTGTTTTAACTTAAAATAGCAGTGCAATATTTAAGAAAATATTGAAAAATTTTAAAGTGAATTAACCTTACATGTTTTTGTCCTTCAAATTTTAGTGTATTTAAGTCACATAAACCTTATATAAAACTTCTACACTTTTATTACTCATATTTTTTCTTTTTCACTTGTATTTTTTACAAACAGCAATAAATGGAAAATCAAAAAAAGGAACTAAAGCTTCTATGAAGTTAGAAAAATAAAAGCATTGCCTTAACTCTGTTACATTTCCTGAAAGAAACTATGCGAAGAATTATAACCTAGTTTTCCTTTATGCCCAAGGCTGAGTCATCAACTATTAAAAATACTTCTCTGCTCTCTAGCCCATCAGTTGTCCTGAACAAAGGCATTTCTTTCCAATTAAGGCTTAATTCTTACAATGATAATAGAAGCGATTTGTTTAATAATGGAAATAAAAACAATGCTTGAAGTGATATTGAAAAAAGTCCACAACCTTAACTAAGTTAGAGAAAGCCAAATACTTATTTGGTATTCACCCTAGGTCAAACCTTCTAAACAGATAATCTCATTTCTATGAATTAGGAAGTGTAATTTTTCTACTGTCATATTGATAGTAAGCAGCATAGTTGGGATTAGATTTATATATTATGTTGGAGTCCACTCATCTGACTCTAAAATCATTTAAAATCAGAATGGTTCACTTAAGTCACTGTGTAGGTGATAAGAATAGAAAAACAAGAAAACCTAGGTAATACCATTCAGGACATAGGCATGGGCAAGGACTTCATGTCTAAAACACCAAAAGCAACAGCAACAAAAGCCAAAATTGACAAATGGGATCTAATTAAACTAAAAAGCTTCTGCACAGCAAAAGAAACTACCATCAGAGTGAGCAGGCAACCTACAGAATGGGAGAAAATTTTTGAAATCTACTCATCTGACAAAAGGCTAATATCCAGAACCTATAAAGAACTCAATCAAATTTACAAGGAAAAAACAAACAACCCCATCAAAAAGTGGGCAAAGGATATGAACAGACACTTCTCATAATGTCATAAAGAAGACATTTATGCAATCAACAGACACTTAAAAAAATGCTCATCATCACTGGCCATCAGAGAAATGCAAATCAAAACCACAATGACATACCATCTCACACCAGTTAGAATGGCAATAATTAAAAAATCAGGAAACAACAAGTGCTAGAGAGGATGTGGAGAAATAGGAACAATTTTACACTGTTGGTGGGACTGTAAACTAGTTCAACCATTGTGGAAAACAGTGTGGCGATTCCTCAAGGATCTAGAACTAGAAATACCATTTGACCCAGCCATCCCATTACTGGGGATATACCCAAAGGATTATAAATCATGCTGCTATAAAGACACATGCACATGTATGTTTATTGTGGCACTATTCACAATAGCAAAGACTTGGAATCAGCCCAAATGTCCATCAGTGACAGACTGGATTAAGAAAATGTGGCACATATACACCATGGAATACTATGCAGCCATATAAAAGAATGAGTTTGTGTCCTTTGTAGGGACATGGATGCAGCTGGAAGCCATCATTCTCAGCAAACTATCGCAAGAACAGAAAACCAAATACCGCATGTTCTCACTCATAGGAGGGAATTGAACAGTGAGATCACTTGGACACAGGAAGGGGAGCATCACACACTGGGGCCTATCATGGGTTGAGGGGGAGGGATTGCATTAGGAGACATACCTAATGTAAATGAAGAGTTAATGAGTACAGCACACCAACATGGCACATGTATACATATGTAACAAACCTGCACGTTGTGCACATGTACCCTAGAACTTAAAGTATAATAAAAATTTAAAAAAAAGAAGAAGAAAGAAAAACAAGATACAGCCCCTGTACTAAGTCCACTGCACTATACAGGAGAATAGCCAGGAAAACAGATCCTTTCAATATATGCTCAAGTTGCTATGGGAACACAGAGTTTCCACATGGTTCTCCAGAGTCCTGTTTCTCTACATTATGCTGCCATTCACCAGATAATATGCCTGCTAATATATGCACTACAGCACACAGTGAATAAAAATAATGATGCCTCAGTCATAAGGTTCCTCCATAAGGTGCTATTCTTCTTAAGAATATACCACGAGTGATGCAAAATGGAATATATGTACATTTTCATTTATCTCATGGCCATGAACAAATTTAATCAAATTTCTGATAATGCTTGAGAATAACAGCAAAATTAGAACTGTAGCTCACACATTTGTTAAAAGTTTTTGTATAGGAGGCATTACCTAATAGTCTTTGATCATGGCAGATTAAACTGCAAACGATTGCATAAAAACATAATCTTTTTTGACATATCTTCAAGTATAGATTGTCTCCAAGACTGATGTCATATATGGAATCTCAAGTAATTTATATTCTAAGTAGTTATGCCCAATATTGTTATAAATGTATTTCCCTCTTTCATTTATAAATGATTATACTTTGATTTTCTTCTATTAAGAAAGTCTTGAGATAGTTGGTCCCTTTCTTACTCCAGTACACTAAATAGTCTTTTGATTGATTTTGTTTGACATATGAAAGTAAGAAAAAGAAAAATGTACTGGTATTTGTTACAGATTGTCTTTTAACTGAGCATAGTGTCAGTTTCTTTGTTTTGGCACAATGTTAAATTGAATGGAATATCTGCAAAAGCATTATCAATAGTCTAGGAATTAATTTTAATATACCAATAGAAGAGATTTCCTAGCAAATACATTTCTTCAATTAACTGAAGACCATACTTTATTCAAATTTTCTTAGATTTTTACCTAATGTTCTTTTGCTGTTCTAGGAATCTATCCAAGATATCGCATGACATCAACCTGTCATTTCTTCTTAGGCTTCTCTTGGCTGTGACAGTTTCTCAGTATTACTTTGTTTTTGATGACCTTGATAGTTTGAAGGAGTATTGACCAGGCATTTTGAAGAATTTTCCTCAGCTGGAAATTTTCTGATGTTTTTCTCATGATTAGACTTTGGTCACAGGTTTTAGGGAGAAAGAATACAGAGGTAAAGTGCCATTCTTTCCATGACATATCAAGAGTACAAGAGTACATACTATCAACATGTCTTATCTCTGCTGACTTTAATCTCAATCACCTGATATAATGCTTCTCAGGTTCTCCTTTGTGAAATTACTACTTTCTTCCCTTTATTCTGGAAGAAAGCCATTATCTGCAGCCCACGCTTAAGGAGTAGAAAGTCATGCTCCACCTTTCTGAAGGTGGAGTATCTATATACTCATTTGGAATTCTTTTACAGAGACTTGTTTATTCTCTTCTTTTTATTTATTTATCAACCATTTATTTATATCAGCATAGACTTATGAGTATAAATTCAATTTTTATATTATGATTTTCTTAGAAAATAGTTATTCAAGATTTTAAAGGTAAAAGTTATCTCTGAGAAAAACAAAGTAATCATATTGATAAATTTAGGAATCAAAATAATGTTTTAAGAACTGTAAGGCAAACTAATTTCAATTAACTACTAATATTTCCTACTATCCAATATTTATAAGATATAATAAGAAAGCTGAAAGACACAAACTACATAGTCTCAAGTGGTAATACAGAAATCATCTAGCAAATCCAACTGGTATGTAAGAGAAACACATGATTCAAAGGTCAGAACAGAGGTTTGAGTGTGCTTTGCAAGTTTTGCCTATTTACTAATCAAGTTAACTTAGTAATTATCAGTTACAACATTTATTTGGACAGTGTACAATAGATCAAATTATATTTCATAGCATTCAAATGCCACAAAATTTTACTGATTCAGGAAAGAAAAAGCATATCAAACATAATACGAGGGCGGCAGATCACGAGGGCAGGAGATTGAGATCATCCTGGTTAACACGGTGAAACCCCACCTCTACTAAAAATACAAAACATTAGTTGAGCATGGTGGCGGTCACCTGTAGTCCCAGCTACTCAGGAGACTGAGGCAGGAGAATGGCTTGAACCCCGGAGGTAGAGCTCGCAGTGAGCTGAGATCGCGCCACTGCATTCCAGCCTGGGCGACAGAGCAAGACTCCATATCAAAAAAAAAAAAAAAAGAGAGAGAGAGAGAAAAAAAAAGAAACTCATAGAAAACTTTAAAGTGTTATGTTGCTATTTATTTCAAAGGTATCTTGTATATTAAGTGCAAATGTGCATTTTGGTGTAAAATCACAAATTTCGCTTGTTTCAAAATAAAAAAATCAATTGCTTGACTCAGAATTTGAAATATTGTTGAAGGAATAATCACACTTTTGACCTTTTTGTTTTTTGAACTACTAATATTAGCCTGCATCTCCTTTATGATTAAAATGCCAAAAAATCTGAAAAGAAAGACATAATATATAATGTCCTACTAAATAAATTGCATGTTACACTCAAACCTGAAATGGGATATCTTTTATAAAGAAGGAACATGTGAATGACTAAAATTTGCCTAAAACATACATACATAACTCACTGTATTGTACCTGAGTGCTCTGTTGCTTACTTCTTATTTTAACTAATTTGAAAAAGTATTAATAGAACACTATCTACTATCACAATCACTTGAAGTAAAATATGGAGTAACGCTGAAGAGCAATTCTGAAGTTGTATGAGCACTAGATACTATACATTTCTGCAACACTCTCTTTTTGGCCTTAAAGCATTTGTGCATCAAGGCCACAGTGTAAAATAAACAGCATCACCAGGTCATCAAATCCTCTATCAGCCTCAGCCTATGAAAATGTTAACTAGGTTTTTATACTCAATTGCCTACAAGATGACTTAGCTGAAAAGTTGAATTTTTTCTCATTCAAGACCTTGAAGACACCACCCCTCAGCTCTTTTGTCACAAGGCCTACACAAAAAACTGGCTTAAACAACCTTTTCAGTGCCCTTTCTGTTGGACACCAACTTAGCTTTGACTCCAAAACATATCACTCAAATGATAAGGGGAGAAAAAGGAAATGTGGTAGATAATTTCTTACCTAAAATATCCTGAGTCTCACATTATTTCCTTCTTCTTCATCCTCGCTTTTTATCTCACTTGGACTTTAAGATGAAGAGAATTTTCTGAAATTAGAGGAACCTCTAGGTCGTTTAACCATGCTAACAGAATTAATATTTGAAAAAGGAGAAGAAAAAATGCTAACTCTGTTGTCACCATTTATTATTCAATTAATTATGTTTTTATTATTTCTGATAAAAGCTCAAGTTCTTAGTAAAATTACTTATGTCTGAGTTATTGAAAAATTAATTTTGTCTTTGAATAATATCAGAGCAATATCATAGAAAGAGATTTGGAAATGTTGATTTTTTTGTATATGACCAAGAATATCAGCAACATTCCTGATTCCTGTATCCATTGCTTATATACACTGTATGGAGTAAAACACTTAGTTAAGGAAGAACAACTCATGGTAGTTTCTTCAAGAAAACCCACGGTTATTTAATACTATTGTTGCTGTTGTGGTGGTGATGGTGATAACAATCTATTTAAACAGGTATATCCTACACTCACCTGATCCATGAAAATATATCTTAATAAAAGATCCACAAAATGTCCAGCCTTCATCAGTGTAACTCTCTAGTATGTCCTCCAGGATAAAATGATCGCAACTAAATAAGATACTTGGCAGAACATAATTATTAGTGTTGTGTGACATCTACTATAAATGATTGTTTAGTTCAAAGCATATCTGTGACGCTTCTAGTACTAGCTAGTATTAAACTAGTTTTTACTTTGTGAGGATAAAATGAAATGATTTGTACGTAAAAAGATGCTGAATCTTCTCTTCCTTAAATCAAGGTGTTTTATATTTCACACACACAAAAAAATCTAAAAATAAATATTACTTCATGATAGCTTTAAATTCTAAATAATTTTTTAATAAGACACTTTTAATAGGTATGTGCATGCAATATAGATGTATTAGTTCATTTTCACACTACTGTAAGGAAATACCTGAGACTGGGTAATTTATAAAAGGTTTAATTTTCTCACAGGTCTGCAAGCTGTATAGCCGCAAGCTGCTTCTGGCTAGGCCTAAGGAAACTTACAATCATTGAAGAAGGTGAAGGGGAAGCAAGCACATCTTCAAATGCTGGCAGGGGAGAGAGAGCATAAAGGGGGAAGTGCTACACGCTTTCAAACAACCAGATCTTCTGAAACTTCTATTAAGAGACTACTAGGGGGATGGTGCTAAACCATTAGAAATCACCTCCATGATCCAATCACTTCCCACCAGGCCCCACCTCCAACACTGGGGATTACAATTCAACATGAGATTTGGGTGGAGACCCTTGCCCCATCCAAATCTCATGTCCTTCTCACATTTCAAACTGCAATCATACATTTCCAGCAGTCCCCCAAAGTCTTAACTCATTTCCACATTACCTCAAAAGGCCAAGCCCAAACTTTCCACATTACTTCAAAAATCCAAGTCCAAAATTTCCACATTAACTCAAAAGTCCAAGCCCAAAGTCTCATCTATGACAAGGTAAGTCCCTTCAGTCTATAAGCCAGTAAAATCAAAAACAAGTTACTTACCTCCAAGATACAAAAGAGGTATAGGTATTGGGTAAATGCTCCTATCCAAAAGGGAAAAAGTTGGCCAAAACAAAGGAGCTGCAGGTCCCACACAAGTCTGAAGCCTAGCAGGGCAGTCATTAAACCTTAAAGCTCCAAAATAATCTCCTTTGACTCCATGTCTCACATCCAGACTGCACTGACACAAGAGGTGGCCTCCCAAGGGCTTCAAGAGCTCTGCCCCTGTGGCTCTGCAGGGAACAGGCCCTGTGGCTGCTTTCATGAGCTGGTGTTGAGTCCCTGCAGCTTTTCCAGGTATAGGGCACAAGCTGCCGGTGGATCTACCATCTGCAAAACAACAGCCCATTTCTCAAAGCTCCATTAGGCAATGCCCCAATGAGGACTCTGTGTGGGGCCCCAACTCCACATTTCCCCCTTGTACTGCCCTAGTAGGGGTTTTCCATAAGAGTTCTGTCCCAACAGCAGACTTCTGCCTGGACATCCAGGTATTTCCATACATCCTCTGAAATCTAAGTGGAGGCTCCCAAGCCTCAACTCTTGCCCTCCGTGCACCCACAGGTTTAACACCACACAGAAGCCACCAAGCCTTATGGCTTGTATCCTCTGAAGCAACAGCCCCAGCTGTACCTTGGCCCCTTTTAACCATGGCTGGAGCAGCTGCAATGCAAGACACATGTCCCAAGGCTGCACAGAGATGTGGGATCCTGGGCCTGGCCCATAAAACCATTTGTCCCTTCTAAGCTTCCAGACCTGTGATGGGAGGGGCTGCTGCAA
This sequence comes from Colobus angolensis palliatus, assembly GCF_000951035.1. Classification (NCBI taxonomy): domain Eukaryota; kingdom Metazoa; phylum Chordata; class Mammalia; order Primates; family Cercopithecidae; genus Colobus; species Colobus angolensis. The sequence goes on along the minus strand of NW_012117411.1, from coordinate 1,898,090 downwards.
AGGTGTCTGAAATGCCTGTATTAGTTTTTTTTTTCACATTGCTATGAAGAAATAACTGAGACTGAGTAATTTATAAAGAAAAGAGTTTAATTGACTCACAATTCCACATTGCTGGGGACCCTCAGGACACTTACCATCATGGTGAAAGGCAAAGGAGAGCAGGCACCTTCTTCATAGGGCAGCAGGAAGAAGTGAGTGCAAGCAGAGGAAATGCCCAATGCTTATAAAAGTATTGGTAGAACTCACTCACTGTCATGAGAACAGCATAGGGAACTGCCCCTGTGATCCAGTTATCTCCACCTGGTCCTACCCTTGACTTGTGGGGATTATGGGGATTACAATTCGAGGTGAGATTTGGTTGGAAACACAGGGCCAAACTATACCGATGCCTTTAAGGCATTTTCCCCATTGTCTTGGATGCTAACATTCAGCTCCTCATTATTTATGTAAATTTCTGCTGCCAGCTTGAATTTCTCCACAGAACACGGGTTTTTCTTTTCTACCACATGGTCAAGCAGCAAGTTTCTCAAACTTTTACACTCTGCTTCCTTTTTAATATAAGTGCCACTTTCAGATAATTTCTTTTCACACACATTTGAGCAAATGCTTTTAGAAGCAGGCAGGTCAGAATTTGAATGCTTTGCTGCTTAGAAATGTCTTCCACCAGATACCCTAAATAATCTCTCTCAAGTTCAAAGTTCAACAGATCCCTAGAGCAGGGGCACAATGCTGCCAGTCTCTTTGCTAAAGCATAGCAGGAGTGACCTTTGCTCCAATTCCCAATAAGTTCCTCATCTCCATCTGAGACCTCCTCAGCCTGGACTTCACTGTCCATATCATTATCAGCATTTTAGCCACAATAATATAATAAGTATCTAGGGAGTTCCAAACTTTTCCTCATCTTTCTGTGTTTTCCTGAACCTTCCAAACTGTTTCAACCTCTGCCATTTACCCAGTTCCAAAGTTGCTTCCACTATTTCAGGCATCTTTATAGAAATGCCCCACTCATCTGGTACCAATTTTCTGTATTACTCCATTTTCACCCTGCTCTAAAACATTTGAGACTGGATAATTTATAAATAAATGAGGTTTAATTGGCTCATGATTGTGCAGGCTGTACAGGCTTCTGCTTCTGGGGAAGCCTAAGGAAACTTACAATCATGGCAGAAGGTGAACAGGAAGCAAGTACATATTCACATGGCCAGCAGAGGAGGGGGCGGGGAGGATGGAGAGAGAAAGAGGCAGAGAAAGAGAGAGAATGAGCAGCAAAGGGCAAGGTGCTACACTCTTTCGAACAACCAGATCTCATGAGAACTCTATCACAAGACTGCACTAGGAGAATGGTTCTAAACCATTAGAAACCACCTCCATGACCAAATAACCTCCCACCAGGCCCCACTTCCAACATGAGGGATCCAAATTCAATATGACATTTGGGTGGGGACACAGAGCCAAATCATATCAATAGATGTACTAAGAATTAAACATTGACAGTAATTCATGTCATGATGGAGGATATGTCATATGTTCTATACTTTGAAGAAATGATATAGAATTCTATGATGGAGTGGCAAGGATGAAGGGAGGAATTATATTTACAACTCATCCAAAAATGACATCATGACAATTTATAAGCAAAAAGTCTAGACCATGTATCTATTTTAACCCATCAAAAATTAATAGCTACCTTGCCAAACACTGTTTTTGCTGACTTTCACTCTGGCATTAAAGAAAATGCAGGTTCATCTAAACATTTTTAATCCTTAGAAGAGGAGGCCTGAACCATGTTTACCACTGTATCCTATAAACTATGTTTCTATTACACATAAAGTCAAAGAAAAGATAGTAAACCATTATTTTATTATTAATGGTGACAGATCATTCTTTTTTATAATCCTGTCTCTTTTGTTTGTTTTGTAAATTAGATTTTTAAATATGGCCTATCTCTAACTATTTAGGCATATTTAATATAAAGATTATTTTAATGACTTTTAGGTTCCTTTGTTTAAATTCTGCCATGTACTTTGAAGAACACACAAGTCCCTCATAGTATTAATCTGGTTGAAGGATTGTCCTCCCATATATTTACCAATAAAGTCCACTGGAAGCTTCTCCCAGCTTCTCTATTAACTCAGGCTGCATATATACTGACATCTGTACTAACAAAATGGCTTAACTGAGTTGGCCAGCTGGACTGAAAACTGTATATGTAACTTTTTTGTAACTCAACGAGTTTACAATGAATAGGTTAGTGCTTAAGTAGCAATATGAAGTCTATGCCTACACATATAAAAAGAAAGAAAGAGAATAGAGGCAACCCACTTATTACCCAAATAATCCAGGTAAAGTTTTGAGGGAAGTCCTGACTTATTCAAGTGGAAATTTTTTTCTTTTTCTTTATAAGAGATACCTAAAACTAAGTTGGTATAGCTTTAAGAAAGTTTAAAAAACACGAAAGCCATTGCAGTTATAATTCCTGTAGGGAGCAGTTTTTATTGACTATGCTTTTAAATCTAATGCTTGTAATAAGTCAAGAGATGTTAAGACTATACAACCATTAAAGAAACAATATAATATGATGTTTTTCTAATACCTGCAGTTTGAAATCCTGCATTTTTATAGCACATCTTATTGAAAAATAACAAATCAATTTTCTCCAACTCAAACCTTGAGCTTAAGATGAAATCAAATAGTTTGAGAAGTAAAATATGCTTTAATGCTTTATTATATTTAAGTGGAAGCAAAGGTACACATGAGGAATAAGAAAGTAAATAAATCCCTGTACAGTTAGGAATTAAACGAAATTTTCAAATTTTACATTGAATGAAAATTTAGGTGTAATTTATGCAAAGGCCATTTAATTTTTCATTTAAATTCATCATATCAGTTTTAGTTTAGCCCTATTTCTCTGCATCTCTTTTCTTTTTTCCCTGTCAATGAGTTGGTAAGAATACTGCATCCATTCTGATTAGCCAGCAGATAAGCAATGTGGAAACTGATTTAAAGTCTCTACCACTGGAGATGTCAAAACAGATGTTACTTTTCTTCAGGATGACAGCACTGGGCCTGAAATGTCACACATAATTAAAAATTTTATTTTCAAATGTACTCCACAGTTCATACATACTGCAAGCATGTCTTACCTTTTGAACTTGTAGAGTGCTGTGCTGTGCAAAATGCGAGAGGCTTTATTTTACTTTAGATGCCATTTGGGAATGAAATCATTTCATCAACTGGTACCCAGAGATTTCCTTCAGAATTTGGCATGAAAAGACTGGCATTTCATTAAAATGTGCTGACAACTGAAAGAGCAGTTCTAGCAGGACTGGTTTCTCTCACCCTTCTATGAATATCACGGTTTTTTCCCAGTGGGTTTTCCAAGTTAGAGAATAAATTAAGGTCTTTATCTTTAGGATGATATTACTTATTTCATTCTCTAAAAGGGGAAAGTTTGGAAGTCTTATGTTACTTACTCATATTTCTTTATTGTTTATTTTCTGTAACTTTTTGAAACTTGAGTAATAAAATACCCGGGGAAAAAACATCTTTGTCTTTTCATAACATATGTTCAAAACAAATGAAAAATACAGAACTCACCATACACATCAGAGAAAATAAGCATAGATTTGTGCTCTAATAGGTAAAATGAGGAATCCCAAAAACATGGGTTCTCCAAAGAAGATTCTCTGCCACAAAATGTAAGCTGAGGGGCCCTGATCCACCCACAACCACAACCACGTACCCTATCTCTAGCCTTGAGGGGCCATTCGTTATTCCCATATGCATCTCCTTTCATGGAGAATAAGTTTCCTGAGGTCAAGAAAAGTGTCATGTTTATGTGTTTATCAACTACAGAGGCTTGGCTTTGCACACAGGTAGCTCTCAGTAAATGTTTTTTGGATAAATGTAGTTGGAATGTTGGAAAGCCCCCTACACAGGACTTCCGCACTCTGAGAACAGAATCATGTGGCATAGTAGTTCAGAGCAGCAGCTCTTGCACTTAGCTGCTTGATTTTAATCTCAGCTCTACCACTTACTCGCTGGTGATGTTGAGTAAGTTATGTCACACTGCTATACCTCTGTTTCCACATATGTAATATGGTTATTGTGAGGATTAAATGGGATCTTACACATGAGATATCAGAACAGTGCCTGGCACGTGGTTAAGCACTTAATAAATACTAGCTACTATTGTCCCCCCTTAACGTGTCAGTGATATGATAACCTAGTAGAAGAGTCACTTGCACCACCAAGGTGTGTGCATAAATGCTTAACTTCAAAAAATCTCTAGGTAGTGGAGTGTCAGGCAGTGATTATTGTGAGCTAAGGAATTTGGAGACTTACCTGTTGGAAATCAAAGAGATGCAGCAACTTTCACTATCCTGGATTACAAGGGATTGCCGGGTTTGAAAGGGTCCTGGGCAAATTTTTGCCTAGTCACTTTTCAAAAACTGTTCCTAAATGCTCACATGGCCCCAAATAGCTCCCAGGGTCTCTCTTTTCCTTGTCTAAATACGGATATTGTGCTCCTTCTAGATCTTTATGCCCTGAGGATTTAGGCTGTTTATTATTAGTAAACTGAATTCCCTCCTGTCTTTTCCCTGATTTTAAAGAAAATACCACTAGGAGTCTATTGTTAATATAGAATATTTATATTATATTAAAAAACATACTAATGTATATTCTAATAAGCATTTTGTTTGATAATACCCTAAAACTTTTATAACAAAATTTTTAACAACAATATTGCCATGTGAGATTGAATTTGGGCGATAGTTTTCTTTTTTGCATGATCACAGTCAAGCATAAGTAGCAATATGATGATGGTTTTTCAAAACAGGCCAGAAGGTTTTCTTATTCTTTGATGCTTCCAAAAGATTTAAATAATATCAGAGTAATTTTTCATTAAAAATTTACAATAGATCATTCTTAAAATTATCTCAGTCCAGAGTTTCTGAGGTACCATTTTGGACAATTTTCCCAACTGTTCATATTTATTAATATATTTGTCATTTTTCTATATTTTCTTGAACCAATCTTGCTATTTTTATTTTTTCATTTCTTTGTATATTTCACTAATATATTCGAAATTATTATACTATTAAAAAATTAATCTTATATACCTAATTTCCTCTTTATCAATGGTTAGTTTGTTTTTACTTATTGCTACATTTGTCTAATTATGGGACTTTTTTTATTCTACTGTTGTTTAATCTAGCTAATTGCTTATTTATTATTTTAAGTTTTTCAGACCAAATCTGTAATGAGTTTCTTAATTTTACTTTTTATCAATCTACCTTTTTTGCTTAACAACCCTCCTTCATAAATTTCTTTTTAAACATTTTATTTTAAAATGATAAATACAATTTTGTACATTATCATGTACAACATAATGTTTTGAAATATATATACATTATGAGATAGCTTAATTGAGCTATTCTTCGTCTAACATTTGCATTACCTCATATAGTTATTTTTGTGGTGAGAATATTTAAGATCTACTTGTAACAATTTTCTAGAATACATTGTTTTTAACTATATATTGCACCATGTTGTGCAATAGGTCTTTTGAACTTTTTCCCCTTCTCTAACTAAACTTTTGTATCTTTTGACCAACATTTCCCCCATTCCTCTTCTTTCTATCAGTCAACCCCTGGCAACCACCATTCTATTTTCTACTTATATGAGATCAACTTTATTGGATTCCACATATAAGTAAGATCATGCAGAATTTGTCTTTCTCTGTGTGACTTATTTCACTTAACATAGTGTCCTCCAGGTTCATTTACGTTGCTGTCAATGACAGGATTTCTTTCTTTGTAAGCAGAATAGTATTCCAATGTGTATCTATACATGTTCTTTATCCAGTCATTCACTGATGGATGCTTAGGTTGATTCTATATCTTGGCTCTTGTCAATAATGCTGCAATGAATATGAGATTGCGGATAATTTTCAACACATTTATTTCATTTCCTTTTGATGTATACTCAAAAAGTGGGGTTGCTGGATCATATGGTAGCCCCATTAGTACTTTTTCGAGGAAACTCTGTACTTCTTTCCATGCTGGCTGTACCAATTTACATCCCCATAAACTGTGTGCAAGAGTTCTGTTTTCTCCACATCTTGGCAAACACTTACTATCTTTTGTCTTTTTGATAATAGTCATTCTAACAGGCATGAGATGGTACCTCATTGTTTTAATTTGGATTTCACTGAAAAGTCAATTATCTTTTAACTTAATATTTTCTCCTACTTTCCTTAGTTTTAATTCATTGACTTCTGCATTTATCTTTGACTCTTTACTTCTGCTTTCTTAGATTTATTTGGTTCTTTTAATGACTTCTCAAAGGAGTGCTTCATTTATTGTTTTTATTTCTTTTTTATATATTGAAAGTACCTAAAGTTATAAATATGTCCTCTGAGTATCTTTCCTAAAATCCCGTAAGTTTTGATAAATAATGCTCTCATATTCATCTGCTGCATACAAGATGACATCTAAAACAATGTAATTCATAGGTTGAAAATAAAAGGGTAGACGAAGGACAATTAGAAATACGCAAATAAAAAGAGAATAGAGAAATACCAATATTGATCAAAAGTGAATACAATATGTGGATCATTAAACAAAACAGAATGTTGCTTTGTATGTGTGTATGTGTGTTTGTGTGTCTGCACACATGCATGAATGATTCCTTCTTCAGGTAAGCTTCTTAGAGAAAACACTTGGGTGAAATGTTTTGGGATCTCTGCATATTTAAGTTTATTTTTAAGGTACTTTTACACAAAAATGAAAATATGGTAAGTCAAATCCACACTGAAATAATAGTACCGACATGCCAGAATGATTCAAATGAAAATAACAAACATTACCAAGGATTAGGGAGAGCATGGAGCAACTAGACTCTCTTATATTACGTATGGAAATATAACCCTTTACCAATATCTATTAATACTGACCTTGCAATTCCTCTTCTAGATATGTATCTAACAGAAATGCATACATATGTGTCCTAAAGATAATAGTAGAACTATTTGTAATAGCCCAGAACTGGAAACAACCCAAATGTAGTAAAGGGATAAATAAATTATATTTGTATGTATATTTTCAATTATCTATGGTTGCATAAAAACTACTGTAAAACTTGATGCTTAAAAAGCCAATCTATTTTCTAAAATTCTGTGAGTTGGTTAGGACTTTCTTCTACTGTTCTTGTCTGAACTCATTCATGTAGCGACCATCATCTGATGTCTTCCCTGAATCTGCAGGCTGAAGATGGCCTTTGGAACATGGTACCAGCTGTCACCAGAGTATCTCCATTCTTCTTTCTGCAGAGACTTTCATATTGAGTAGATTAGGCTGGGCTTTTTCACAGCATTATGGTCAAATGGTCTAAGAGAACAAGAGACAAAATTGCAAGGGATTTTAGTGCTGAGCTGTGGAACTTGCATAGTATCATTTCTGTCACAATCAATGTCAAAGAAATCATAAAGCCAGCTTAGATTCAAGATGATGAAGAAATAGACTCCATCTTTTGATAGCAGGGGAAGCAACATCACATTGCAAAGGGGTGTGTACACAAAAGGGCATGATATATTGGGAGGCATTATTATAGCAATCTACCACAATCAATATATAGCAATGACAGTGAATGAATTAGTGATACATGCAACAACAGGGATGAACCTCACAATGTTGAGTAGAAGAAGTAAATCACAAAAGAATAAACATTTCATGTCCCATTTATGTAAAATCCAAAAATGGGCCAAACTAATACATGGTGTTAGAAGTCAAGAGAGTATAAGGAGCACTTCTGTGGTCCTATTAATGTTTTACTTCTAGACACATGCAGTGGTTACATGGGAATTTTCACTGTGTAGTAGTCTGTTGATCTTTTTGTTATTTTGATTTATGCAATTTTCTATATGTATATTTCTGAAAAATTTTTAAAAGGAAACAAAAACAAAAACAAAATAATTTAGAAATCATACTACCAGTAAATTCTCGTTAATTTCATATTCACCTGGGTACTATCCAATGCCTTTCCTAGAAAATGTGCTAATGGTTACTGTATTAGACCACGTTTTGCATTGCTATAAAGAAATGCCTGAGACTGGGTAAAATTAAAGAAGAAAAAAAGGTTTAGTTGGCTTATGGTTTTGCAGGCTATGCATGAAGCATAGCGCTGGCATCTGACTCTGGTTAGGCCTCAGCAAGTTTACAACCATGGCAGAACGTAAAGGGGGAGTAGTAAGTATATCACATGGCAAGAGAGGAATCAAGATGAAGTGAAGGAGTTGGTCCCAGACTCTCTTAAACAACCAGATCTCCTGTGAACTACCAGAGTGAGAACTCATTTATCACTAAGGAGATGGTGCCAAGCCATGCATGAGGAATCTGCCCCCATGAGCTAATCACCTCCCACCAGGTCCCGTCTTCAACATTGGTAATCACATTTTAACATGAGATTTAGAGGGGACAAACACTGCAACCATAAAATTCTGCCCCTGGCCCTGCAAATCTCATGTCCTTCTCACATTTCAAAATACAGTCATGCCTTCATAATAGTCTTACCTCATTCCAGCCTTAACTCGAAGATCCTAAACTCCAAATTCTCATCTGGAGATGAGTTCCTTCCACCTATGAGCTTGTGAGATAAAAATCAAGTTATTTATTTTCATGATACAGTGGTGCTACAGGCATTGGGTAAACATTACTGTTCCAAAACATCAGCCAAAAGAAAGGGGCAATAGGCCCCATGCAAGTCTGAAACCCAACAGGGAAGTCATTAAATATTAAAGCTCCAAAATAGTCTTTTTTGACTCCATGTCCTGCATCCACAACACATTGGTGCGAGGGGTGAGCTCCCAAGGCCTTGAGTAGCTCCATCCCTGTGGCTTTGCAGAGTGCAGCCCCCATGGCTACTCTGATGGAGTACATCTGAAGTGCCTACATCTCTCCCAGATTCAAGATGCAAACTGCCTGTGGGTCTATCATTATGAGATCTGGAGGACAGCAGCCTCCTTCCCACAGGTCCACCAGGCAGTTCCCTGGTAGAAACCTCTGTGAGGGGAGGATATCTGTTGCCATTTATTCTTAAAATAAAACAACCAAATTTAGGAAAAAAGTTTTATTGTTAAACTAACATTATGAAGTAAGATGAGGATGACAGGAAAAAAGAATAGGAGGATATGATACATGTCAAATTGTCCCTGTTTGCAGATGACATGATTGTATATTTAGAAAACCCCATCATCTCAGGCCAAAATCTCCTTAAGCTGATAAGCAACTTCAACAAAGTCTCAGGATACAAAATCATTGTGCAAAAATCACAAGCATTCCTATACACCAATAACAGACAAACAGAGAGCCAAATCATGAGTGAACTCCCATTTACTATTGCTTCAAAGAGAATAAAATACCTAGGAATCCAACTTACAAGGGATGTGAAGGATCTCTTCAAGGAGAGCTACAAACTATTGCTCAACAAAATAAAAGAAGACACAAACAAATGGAAAAACATTCCATGCTCATGGACAGGAAGAATCAATATCGTGAAAATGGCCATACTGCCCAAGGTAATTTATAGATTCAATGCCATGCCCATCAAGCTAGCAATGACTTTCTTCATAGAATGATACATGTCAAGATGTATTTGTATTTTTTCCCATTTACTCTGCCTGAGATTTAATCTACATTTCAAAGTCAAAGCTTCTTCCTAGGTAACTCTTTGCTCCCAGTCCTTCCAGGTGCCGTTCTGCTAGTCCTTTTGTAGACTAAGGGCAGGAGTAGAGAAAGTACACGCAAGGTCATCCATTAAGAGTCAGCCCTAAAATTGTCCTCTTCTTCATCCTTTCTACTCTTCTCCATCCTCAGATACTACATGTATCTCCAACTGCTTATTTCTCCATTTTCTGAAACAGGAGTGTGGGAGGAATGCTTTTCAAGGAAAGACATCATTAAATATGAGTTTAAAAAAAATAAGCTGACCCCATATTCCTCGGGTTCCTCTAGACTTCTGATTCTTCTCTTCCTCTCCACTACTATTCTAACTCCTTAAAGCACTCTAGATATAGTGTAAATAATTGAAACTCTCTAATGATAAGAATTCAGCCTTAAGGGTTTGGTTGTTTGATGTTTTTTAAAAGCATTAGATGGGGTTCATTAAACCGTGATTCAAAAATGTATTCTGGTATATGAGACATTTTGTAACATGCTCAGAATAAGGAACTGCATCACACAGTTCTGATGAGTCTTACAGTTAACATGTTCCATGATTCTGATTAAATACAATCATATATTATAATTCATCAGGCATTATGGAAAGGTTAATTACATAGACTATGTAATCAGTATATATCTGCATGTTTATCAATTCAGATGTTATCTGTTGTGTGTGATAAGAAAAAAAAAGATTCGTTGATGGAAGTATGGGCTAAATGTATTACTTTGGCCGGCTATCATCTTGTTAAACTCTGCTTCTCTCCTAAGAAAATAATCTAAACTTACCCCAGCTTCATGCATTATAAAGCCACACCCTCTGTTGTGCTTTTTGAGAATTGTCCCATTTGGGGGAAAACAAATGCGATAGAACAGTGGTTATTAAATTTAGATGCAAATTAGAATCACTTGAGAAGATTTTCTTAAAATCCTATTACTCATGCCACACTCCACACCAGTTAAATCAAAATTCCTGGAACAGGGACCAAAGCATAAAGAATTTTTAAAGTCCCCAGGTGATTCAGAAGTGCAGCCATGGTTGAGAACCACTGAGTCTGAGCCTGTTACTCCACTACTGTCCTTTGCAATTTTCAGACAGATTATTGATATTGATCAGACCCTAGTCAATTAACCACTCAACTGACCAAAAGGGTAAATTACTTCACGTTATGCAGACATATTTTTACGTTATTAAAAAGACTTCATGAAGTATTTGTTCAAGAAGTGTTTACTCAAGTTGGCTCTGAGTAATTTAAAGTAACTAAATATATATGTTTATATATACACACACAAAATTAAGTCAAATACCTAGGTACTTTTTGGGAGTTCAATTCATTACTGTAGACATGATAAGAAACCATAACTTGTTAAGATGGCTCCCAGGAAAATAGAATTCTTGAGTGTTTCCATCGAACTTTACCACATAGACCCAATTATTTTTATGCATTTTTAATAAATCTTTTAAAAGGAAATATGCCTTGGGTAAAAGATTTTGAAATCAAAAGAATATACAGGATTAGCACTAAAATACACATAGTAAAACCTCTTTTATAAAATTGTCCTTAAAGGACAGAATCAGCATCTGCAAGACAGTTGTCCATTTGAATAGGGACTTAAGGTTCGAGATATTTTAAAAACCCTTGTAACAACTTACAAAATTATGTGAAGTGTGTGCGTGTATGGGGCTACCCACTGATGTGCATTTTTCTGGAGAGAGGAATCATGGCTTTGATGAGATGCTTACGTGCAGTGAGGGGAATCCGCTCAGTGAGGGTGGGGTGTTGCTCTGTAATTGATCACAGTTATTAAGCAATAGAGGTGGCAGTTGATATGCACCACATCTCCATCTTCATGGAGACAGCTGAGCATAATGCACTGATTCTAGGCTCAGACAACGTGGACTTAAGTGCTTGCTCTGTAACTTACTTGCTGAGTAAATGCAGCTTTTCAAGTTTCAGGTTTCTGGTCTATAAAATGGTGGTAATATCCATCCTACTTACCTCATAGTATTGTTACAGAGTTTAAAATTAAACAACTATTTGTGAATGCTAAGCTTCAATTCAAAGACAAGAAAAAGATTAGCAAAATGTGCAAGTCCTGTGTTGAGCAGACTGAGAGCTTCCAGGCCAGCACCCATGAAATCTTATTTAAGCCCAAAGAAGAGAGACAGATGTTCAATCAGTTGCTGAAAAAGTGGTTTGCACATGATGAAAGTAAATCTTTGAGAATACTATTGGCATATATTTGGGACCTGCTTGACAAGGTGTGTCATATAGATGTGTGTGCATTTTGGAGTATCCTCCTCTCTTGAATAGAATAACTTTAGTCCAGAGAAATCTTGTACAGTGGTGATTAGCAGAAGCAATAGGAGACAACTCAAGAACCAGAGAGAGTGTAACACACCTTTGTAAATCTTCTTGGTGACATCTCCAAAAGAAACATGGGCCAAAAGAAGAAGAAACATGGTGACTCTATGCAGTGACTGAGAGGATTGATTCAGGAAATCTCATGAGATTATGTCTGGGGATTTGCAGGAACAGTTGAGGGCATTTTAAATGTGTCTGTGGAGTGGTAATAGTTTGCACTCTTTCACCAGGAAATGAGGGGGAGCAAGAAACTCTTGCTATATCTGGTATTATCACTGAAGAAACAACAATTATAATGTACTTTGTTCCATTTTTCTTTGACTTCGTATTATTGGTGCATATATATATATATATATATTTCCTAAATAAATTCTGTTGTTTATATACTTCTGCTGTTTATAGCCTAACCAAATAATTATGCATCTTTATACACAATGAAGTTTATTACCTTATGCAGATTATGCACGTTATATCTGCCTATCTCCTTCTTAAAAGAATATTTCTAAAATGTATCTCTTTCATTCCTCTCATACACATACACACACACACACGCACACACACAATTGAGTAAAGCACTAAAAGGCTTGGTGATTGATTTTATATTCCCTAGATTAGAGCAGGATTTGTTAATAGCCATGTTTTTAAACAGTATCTCTTTCTAATATTACAAAAATGTCAAAGTTAAATGAGGTTTAATCTTTTTTTAAAATTGACTTTTTGCTTTTCTCTCAGGAAGAGATTTTTTACATAATTATTGTCATTCTTATAAATACTCTTGTTTTTTCTCCCTAATGTTTGGTAACAAAGAGGTTTCCTGTTTGTAGGTGCTTTTACAAGATTATTATCAAAAATGCTGTAGTACCCATGTGCATAGCAATCAAAAATGGTTCAAGAGCAAATGAATATGACTTGGAAATCTTAGTATTATTTTTGATCCCATTTTCTCCTTCCACCTCTGATTCATCAAGCATTGAAGATTTTCTGTCTTGACCTCTAATCTGCCTCATCTCTATGTCCACACTGAAACACCGTCAGTTTTCCAAACAAACCACACTGCTGTGCCTTGGGCTAACATTGCATCCTCTATGATAGACTTCCTCCCTTTGCCTGGTGAACACCATACCATGATTCAAAACTAAGTTTAACCATATGTCTTTTGCGGAGGTTTCCTGAATTACCAATTGCACTCCCAGGTCAGATTAATCACCCCTTCATCTGTACTTCTTTGTGACTGCCTAATTAGCAGGTGTCTCAGGGACAGGCAAAGCCATGGGAATTCCATAAGGTGTCCTTGTAATCAGACTGAAATATATTAACCTTCAGAACCAGCCAATAATTTGGCACTCCTTCAAACTGATGTTATTTAAATATTTATTTTAAAAGAACAAAAATAAACCAATTTTCTATTAATAAAAATGGAATATACCTTTCTTGAAGCTCAAAATCAGAATATATATGCGCATCAAAATTTACTCTACTTCAATTGTTTATATTTAACCTTCTCATCATTTATAATATTAGGCACTATACTAAGAATAGAGATTACATCTAGATAAAATAAAATGCCTTGTCCATGTTTTGTTTTTGGTTTTTGGACTAGCTTCTGTTCTGTTTTGTCAGCATACTTTCTGATTAGCCCATTTTTTTCAAAGTTGCATATTCAATTAATAACACCAAAGAATATAAATAATTTTTTATCACTAGAATAAATAAGAGGTTTTGATTTTACATACATAAAAAAGTTATATATGCCATTATTTTTAGGATTCTTGCTGAAAATACATTTAGATATTCACAATAAGACATAACATACTTCACATACTGTTAAGTGTTTAGATTTTTATTTAAAAGCTTTCAGTACTGTTAAATCGAAGTGCAATAAATATGTAAATTAGCAAGTTATTCTGAGATAGTTACATCTTAAACATTGCCTTAGAGAAATTCAACTTTTTCTAATTGAATTTAACCTGAAATGTTGAAAGTCAATCTAAAAAAATTCTAATAGTAATCAGAAAGTTCATTCTATTCTGCGAACTTTTCCATTTCACTCTCCCTTGATGACCTTCACCCATTCCATCTCCAATACAATTCTGAACTTAGACAACCTTGTGACAAGGTGATTAAGCCCTAGTGGCTTTCTGGGTTGGGGAGGAAGAGGCTTCAGCAAACTTCTGTATCTTTCTGTTCCTGGCCTCCCATGACTCAGTCATTCAATAATCAGGTGCTTAACCAATCAGTATAATTCTTAAACTGGCACTTTCAAACTTGCTACCATTGCTTTATTTTTCCCAGTTTAAACAAAAATAAGTATAATGTTTATTAGTATTACCTATTCATTATCCAGAGTCCTTCAAAATACAGCAGTCTCTCTCCATCTATTGATGAGTTCATCATCATCTTGATAGTTGCAATGTTAGAAGTCCTTAGTGTCAAGGGCAGCCTCGCATTTGGCACAGATCCTGAAAACACCAGAAGAACCGATGCAATGGAAAATTACCTAAAAATTCAAAAGTACAAATCATGGAATTTTCAAATGGGCCTTAATGCTTATCTAGTGCAATTCTGTGGGATATTTTGAGGGTATGAGGTGGACAGCATCTGTGTCATCATTAGACTTTGACAGAGAGAAGGAGGGAGTGGTTGGAATGTACAGTTTGGAAAAAACAGGTTCTAAAATTATACAGTATTTTGGTTTTAGACACATAGTATTTTTTGAATGTCAAAATAATGTTGAAGAGGATGTACAATGTATATGTTTATCATTAGAGGTTTTTTTAAATTGGTGGTTTTAAAGTTCAGTAATTTGAGGGAGCTTGTTTAGCTTCAATCAATATTATAGATTAGGATACCAAGGCTCTGTAAGATTACAGCTTTCTCTCCTGAGTGATCTCAGAGGTGCTAAGGACTGAGCATCTGGGCTCCAGGAATTACTGAGGAATGAATTACTATAAGGAATAAATCTGCATTTTTCATCTTTCAACAGTCCTCTTCAGTAGTTAAGACAATATGATTTAACAGATAGTACATTGTGGCCCCCAGAGGGAGTAGATGGTGGTACATTGTGGCTCCAAAGCAAGTAGGCTATTGATATATAGTCAGAAAATGAATAGCAGAGCCAAGGATAGAACTCAGATTTACAGATTTAATCAATCATTGATCAATACATCTAAAGCATAACTTTCCAATATAATGCTGACAAACATAGTTTATGCTAGATGTTAACGATGATTCTTTGAGGTAAAAATTATTTATTATTTCTCATTTTGAAGATAAAATGTAACACCAGAGCCTTCAGAAATAATACCACACATCTACAGCCATCTGGTCTTTGACAAACCTGACAAAAACAAGAAATGGGGAAAGGAGTCCCTATTTAATAAATGGTGCTGGGAAAATTGGCTAGCCATAAGTAGAAAGCTG
>NW_012117411.1:1761853-1874405 GCF_000951035.1 Colobus angolensis palliatus | reverse complement strand
AGGGGGGAAGGATAGCATTAGGAGATATACCTAATGTAAATGACGTGTTGATGGGTGCAGCACACCAACATGGCACAAGTATACATATGTAACAAACCCGCATGTTGTGCACATGTACCCTAGAACTTAAAGTATAATAAAAATAAATAAATAAAATGTAATCTCAATGGATTAATAAACAAAATGTAGCATATACGTATATATACATATACATATATATATGTTCAATGAAATATTATTCAGCCTTAAAAAAGAAAATCTTGTCACATGCTACAACATGGATGAATCTTCAGGACATTATGCTGAGTGAAACAAGCAAGTCACAAAAAGTTAAATGCTGTATGATTCTTTTTATATAAGGTAACTAGAGTGGTCAAACTCATAAAAACAGAAAATAGAATGGTGGTTACCAGAGAGCGGGGAAAGGAGGAAAGAGGAGAGAGGAGTTATCTAATGGGTATAGAGTTTGAGTTTTGCAAGATGAAAGAGTTCTGGAGATCCATTGCACAAAAATGTAAAAATGTAAAAACAGTAAAAATGTAAAAGATATACATATTTTATATAGTATATATTTTATATACACAGAGAGAGAGAGAGAGAGAAAGAGAGAGACTGTCTGTCGCCCAGACTAGAGTGCAGTGGTGTGATCTCCGCTCACTGCAGCCTCTGCCTGCTGAACTCAAGCAATTCTTCTGCCTCAGCCTCCTGAGTAGCTAGGACCACAGGCACGTGCCGCCATGCCCGGCTAATTTTTTGCATTTTTAGTAGAGAGAGCGTTTCACCGTGTTAGCCAGGATAGGACAGTCTTGATCTCCTGACCTCGTGAACTGCCTGCCTTGGTGTCCCAAAGTGCTGGGATTACAGGCGTGAGCCACCCCGCCCTGCCAAAAATGTGAATATATTTAACAATACTGAACGGCACACTGAGAAACTGGTTAAGAGGGTAAACTTTATGTTATGTGTTTTTTACTGCAATAAAAAACTAAGAAGTAATCTCAATGATACATGAAACTGGTTAGTAACCGGCAGAGTCATGACTCCATTTCTGATTCGAAATTCCACATTCTTTCCTCTGGACTCTCCTGTGCCAGCCGTTTTTCCCGTCCTCTCCGTGGGGCTGAATGGATCTCTTGCACAACTGCAAACCTGCTGCAGTCATGCTTCAGCACTCCTGTGGGGACAACCAGGAGTGAGTACAGGGTCCTTGAAAAACAGAGATTGAAGAAGAAGATCCCCCATCTTGTCATACTTGGAATCCAACATCCCAAGGGAAAGCATTAAAACTACCAGTCTTCAACACTGAAAACGAGTAGTCAGTCTGGTGTGATCACAGAAGCCATCAGTCCGCCAACTGGATCATTTTATTTTAAAATGGTAAATTCTTGTCATGGAGACATAAACATGCAAAGATAACACTTGCTAGGTACACAGCAATCTCTGGGAAGTAAAGCCTAAGGATAGGCTTGACTCATGTTGTGAGAAAAAAAAAAAAAAATTCTAACAGCCCTGAACTCACACCAACACTTTATCTGTTGGCACATTTACAAGGGAAGTTGGAAACCAAATAAAAGATAATTGCCTTTTCTCCACAGGATGTGGCAACTTTCATCTTAATCCTTTATTTTCAGGCAGTGACAAGGCTTCCCAAATGAGCTAAATGAGGAAAGATTTTGAGTGAGTGATGACATTAAGGTGCAAGTTTGTGTTCCTCCCAGATTCTGGATTAATTGCTGTAGTATAAACCCACAGCACGATGTGTTTTACACTATCATCCACTTATCTCAGGCCTATCTGTGTTAACTTCCACTAATAGCCAAACTGTGCGCTGAGTAAGTCACTGATTTGTACAAGATTAGTGCAGATTTGAAGAAAGCTTGTATCTGGTAGAGTTAAAGCTGAAACCATTGAGATTATTCCAATAAATGCTAAATGGATGCTGATAGTTTTCTCCATTAGATAGTGGGAGAAACTCATTGTTATCCATCTAGAGTGCTTAGTAACCTCACTTTTGTTACCAAGATTTGTCTTTGAGATTCACAGATTTTCTAAATAAGAGAGTAGGTCATGGTGTACCTTTTGTGAGGACACAAAGTACTGTTGCATGTTTTTCGTTTTCTTTTAAAGAATCTCTACTTAGGATAATTTCCCCAAAAAACATTGCTTTAGTTCATGAAACTGGGCTAAAAAGAAACCCGAGTAGCATGTATACGTTACATTCAAAATCAGCCTTCACCTCCAGCATTCGCCCCATATTTTTGGACCAAGCTAGTGGGATGAAATTCTCTTTTATTTTATTTTTAATTTCAATAGACTTAGAGGTACAGGTGACTTGGTTACATGGATGAATTGTATACCAATCACATCTGGGTTTTTGGTGCACCCATCACCCAAATAGTGTACATTGTACCCAGTAAACAACTTACAGAATGGGAGACAACATTCACAAACTATACATTTGACAGAGGACTGATAGCAAGAATCTAGAAGGAGCTCAAACAAATGATCAAGATATTGTCTTTTTAAAAGTGAATCTCTTTCTTTGGGAAACTCAGTTCCTCAAATAAATCTAACAACACTAAGCCCGCCTTGCCAGACTTCTAGATATGTGAAGTACAAATACAGGACTTTTTTCTGGAGACCTTCTACACAGGGAGCTTCAGCTAATTTTTGAAAGCATTAGGAGGTTGATGAGTTTTTAAGTCAGGAGAATCTACTAGGAGAAATCATAACTGATCAGAAAACCAAAAGTCTGGAGGTAAGGAGGCAAGTTAGTACTTTATAGTAGTAGTTCAAGTAAATAAAAATAGAAGCCTGAATTAAAATAGTGACAGTGGGAATGGAGAGGAGTAGATGGATAAAAGGGGTTATGACAGAGGAAAAATTGACAGTCCTGGGCAAGCTAGTCAATGAGAAGGGCAATAAGTAAAAGAAATCTCATCAGCATCATCTTCCTACTGTGAAATTAAGATCTATTATTCACCTGCTTGAATACCTCTGATAGCTTCCCAATATACTTACAGCCTCAACTCCATGCAGTGATTTACATGGCTTCACAGAACCTGTCTCTGCTTTCTTCTTCAACTTCATTGCTGTCCAAATTTTCAGTATAAAACTCCAGAATTAATGGATTTCCTTTTCCATCTCAGAGTCTATGCACTTGCTAGTCCTGCCCAGAACTCCCTTCCCCAGACATTTGTATGACTATTAAATTTTTTCCTCTACTGGGAAGAACCCAATTGGGTTCTTCCTCCACCTCCTTGATGAAATGTTTCCTGGCCCATACCAGCAGTCATCCCCCGACCCCCAATAGTCACTCTTTAAATTACCATATTTGTCCTCTTAGAAAGCACCTATCATTACCTGAAATTATTGTTTGGTTTTTTACATGACTTTTCCTTCTCTCTGCTGGAAGCACAGGTCCCTCAGGGTAGGAATCCTCTTTATTACGAGTGCCTACCATGTAATAGACTCTCAAATAATTACTTATTGATAAACTTATATCTCTGTGTGTGATATTTATAGATTTTTTAGTTGTTGCAGGGAAAATATACTCTATGCTAAAAAGTTATGGTTTGAGATTAAAACTGTTAGACTCACATACCTTGCTACATCCAAGTGTGATTGATGTATTGAGGTAAGAAGTATGAATTTCTAAGTCTAATGGTGGAAACATTACATAGTGAACCCTACAAGAGCTGTAAATACTGTTGATAAGAGTGTATTTGATTGAGGTAAATATTTATTAGAAATAAATTTCCAATGTTCAGCACCTAAAGAGAAATAGGTTGTGTCTCAATTTTATCCCAAGGCTTTGGAAATTAGAAGTCATATTTTAGAGTCATCTTATGGGAAGAAGTGAGTGGCATGCTCATTCCATTGATGCTGCAAGCTCTTATAGTATTTAGTTGTATTGTTAAGAAATGATATTTTTTTTCTAATGGAAATGGTAAGTATGTTTCAGATGACACTAGAGAAATAGAAATGGCAATTACTAATAAAATATGAAATTATGAAAATTTATGCAAGGAGCTTTAATAAATGTAACACAAAATGCAAGAGTCTTTATGAAATGTATACTTCAAAAGACTGTATATATGTGTGAACGTTGTCTCAAGAAAGCCAGTTGTAGTGCATTTTGTCTATGTCTTAATAAGAAGTATATTAATTGTATGCTATATGCTATTCAAAAGACTGGTGAATGTATACCTTCTAATGAAGTTAAATATAGCAAAGAGGAAAAAATAAGCTACCAAAGTGCAAATATAGATAATAGTGAAATTATTTAATAACAAAAGTAAGAAAAACCTTGAATCATATTTAAAGAAGGTAAAATGTCCCCACTTATAGAAATAGCATTTTTATGTTTTCCTGTGTCATTATCTAGTACATTTCATCTTTTTGTCATAAAAGATTTTAGCTAATGGTTTTAATCATCTGCTCAATATTATGGTTTTGTGTTTGAGGCTTATTCTGCCTTGGAAGGGGAATAAAAGCATTTGCTACTCTATAATATAAATGCAAGATAATATAGACTAAATCTGTTTGGTCAAGCAGCAATATTCATTAATAACTACATTATGTTCCCAACACAGGGACCTGTGCAGCATATTTACTAAACCTTTTGCTCCTTCCTGACTATTTTTATTATTTTTACTACTCAGACTGTAAAGTATTAATTGGCCTCATAAATAAGACATTCACATGTTTGAAAGCAAAAGAATCTCAAAACTATATATATATACACACATATATGTTCTCAAAACCATATATATATGGATACATATGTTGCTAATGCAACAGCCATATATGTCATATATTTCCCATCAATATTATATGTGATTTTGGGCTAACGGTTGCACAAAATCTAGCTCTATTCAACTCCTAATGTTTCTCATTATAGGAAGACTTGCATGTCAATAGAAAAGTTATTTTTTTCCTATTGAATGCATACACACTGACTAGTGATAAACTATTTAAGTTAAAATATTTCTTTTCTCTGGGTATATTGATCAGTTGAAAGAAAACAGTGTACAGTTATCACAACTTTCAGATGTTATCAGCATAAACTTAATTACATAAAATAATTCTAAATTTGGGTTAGCACTATCAAATCATACTTTATCCGATCTGGGTGATCGTATTTATGGAAAGGGTAAAATTTGTATTTCTTTTGATGAAAGTGTGGTGGTTTTAGATGTTCGTTGTGATACGTAGAAATCATGATAGATGTTGCGGAGGCTTATAGGTTACAGGTTTATCACAGAGGAAGAAAAAATCCACCATTATTAAATCCAATCTTCATTCCTCCAGGCAACAAAGAGTAAGTTATTATTACCTTGTTTTAAGTTGGTCCTTTTCTTTATACATTAAAGAAAACTATGTCTACTTTCTCTAGACTAGAGCCACCAAGGACTCATCTCAAAGGCTTCTGTCTACCTTTTCCTGGAGCTCCTATATGGTGCATTAGTTTCCCATTGCTGCTGCAACAAATTATTACAAATTTAATAGCTTAAAACAAGACAAATTTATTCTCTCGTTCTGAAAGTCTGACTTCTGAAAGTCAAAGTTTCAAATAAAATTTATGGAGCTTAAGTCAAGGTGTCTACAGGGCTGGTTCGTTCTGGAGGCTCTACGGAATAATCCATTTCTTACCTCTTCCAACCTCTAGAAACCACATTCTTTAGCTGCATTCTTTAGCTCATGGCCACATTATTCTAATCTCTTGCTTCTGTTGTCACATCTACTACTCACTCTGATCTGCTGCTTCCCTGTTGTAAGGACCATTGTAATTAGAGTGAGTCCACCTGTATAATCCAGGATACCCTCCCCATCTCAAGATCCTTAACATAATCACACCTGCAAAGTCCCTTTTAAAAAATTATTGTGGCAAAAACACATAGCATTAAATTTATCACCTGAACCAATTTAAATGTACAGTTCAATGGTGTTGATTATATTTACATTGTTGTGAAACAGATCTCCAGGACTTTTCCATCTTGCAAAACTGAAATGCTATACCCATTAAACTCCCTTTTCCCACCTTTTCCTTCCCTGTGGTAACCACCATTCTGCTTCTGTTTCTTTGAGTTTGACTACTTTAGATACCCCATATATGTCTTTTTTTTTATTGGCTTACTCAGTTAGCACAATCCCCTCAAGGTTCATCCATGTTGTAACCTGTGACAGGATTTCCTTTCTTTTTAAGATTGAATAATACTGTATTTTATGTATGTATCACAGTTATCTATCCATTCGTTGATGGATATTTGGGTTGGCTATTGTGAATAGCACTGCTATAACCATGGGTATGCAAATATCTCCTTGAGATCCTACTTTCAATTCTTTTGGATCTACATCCAGAAGTGGAATTGACTATACGGTAGTTCTACTTTTAATTTTTTGAGACACCTCCGTACTGCTTTTCCAGCATTTGCATCATTTTACAATACCACCAACAATGCATAAGAGTTCCACTTTCTCCACATTTTTGCCAACACTTATTTTTCATTTTTTTATAGTAGCTGTCCTAATGGGCGTGAAGCGATATCTCATTGTTTTTGTTTGTATTTCTCTGATGATTAGTGGGATGTTGAGCATCTTTTCATATGATTGCTGACCGTTTGTGTATCATTTTTGGATAAGTGTCTATTCAAATCTTTTGCCCGTAAATAAGTTATTTGATTTTTTGTTGAGTTACATTAATTTTTTCTATATTCTGGATATTAACCCTTCAGAGTCTCTTTTGCCACCTAACACAACATTCACAGGTTGTAGGGATTGAAATTTAGATATCTTTAGGGGACCACTATACAGCCTACCACATATGGACTGTCAAGGCCTTCGTTCCTCATTATAACACTGGCTCTTATATTGGAAGGACTTTAGAAACCATTAGTTCAGCTTCTATCTATTTTGTCTAGTAATGCACCTTTATTTTAAATTTAATTAAACAATTGACCTTTGTTTTCTATTTTGTTCAGTTTGCCTGAGTATCAAGCCTGTGTTATTCACAGTATTTATTTTTTATATTATAAAGATGATATTTGCTCAACAGATCTAATTATTTTCCATTTTTATAGCTCGATGTAGATGCTCCTGATTTTTGCAAGAGACCTCACTAGTCCAGCCAGTCCTGATAGAGCCTATTTTCGCAGGGAGAAGAAAGGATATTCAGGTTCTACAAAATTGTATGGTATGCAACATGATGTTTTTGTACATGTATGTATTAAGAAATTATTAAATCATGCTGATTAACACATCCATCACCTCACATATTAATTTTTTTGTGGTGAGAATATTTAAGATCTGTTCTTAGCATTTTTCAGGTATACAATACATGATTATTAACTGTAGTCACTATGCTGTCAAATAGATCGCCAGAATGTATATGTTGGTTACGTATTCATCCACTTGGAGCCTTAGGGGCCTAACCTCCACCCTCGAGTGTAAGATAGGCAGGACATGGAATCAAAAAAGATGATTCTCAAGCCTCAAGACTGAATATGATTTGCCTTACTGAGTTTTGGACTTACTTGGTATCTGTTACCCCTTTCTTCTTTCCTGTCCGGCCTTTTAAAATGGGAATGTCTATCATGTGCCTGTCCCATCATTGTATTTTAAAGTACATAACCTGTTTGACTTCACAGGTTCGCAACTTGAAAGCAATTTACCTCCGCATGAATTGTGTCTAGAGTCTCACCCATATCTGATTTAGATGATATTTAGATGAGACTCTGGACTTTAGATTTTTCAGCTGATACTGGAACACTTAAGACTTCTAAGGCTATTGGAATGGAATGAGTGCATTTTCTTTGTGAGAAGGACATGAATTTGGGGGGACCAGCAGTGGAATGCTATGGTTTGAATGTTTGTGTCCTCTCCAAAATTTCATATTGAAATTTAATCCCCAACACAATAGTATTAAGAGGTGGGCCTTTAGGAGGTTATTAGAGAATGACAGCTCTGGCTTCATGAATGGAAATAGTGCCTTATAAAAGGGCTGGAGGAAATGAGCTACACCCTTTCACCTATTGCCATGCCAAAGACACAACTAGAAGGCCCTCACCAGACTCTGAATGCCAGCTCCTTGATCTTGGAATTCCCACCCTCTAGAACTGTGAGAAATAAATTTATATTATTTATAAATTACTCAGCCTATGGTATTTTGTTGTAACAGCACAAGTGTACTGGGAAAGGTTCTTCCCCTGTTTCAAAATGAGGTTATTTTTGTCCTTGTTATTGAATCTTTTGAGTTCCTTAGGTACTTCAGATATTAGCCCTTTATTTGATGTATGGCTTGCAAATATTTTCTCACATTCTGTAGGTTGTCTCTTCACTCTGTTTATGGTTTTCTTTGCTGTACAGAAGCTTATGAGTTTGATATAATCACATTTGTCCATTTTTGTTTTTGTTATCTGTGCTTTTGGGGTCATATCCAAAACATTATTGCCCAATT
This sequence comes from Colobus angolensis palliatus, assembly GCF_000951035.1. Lineage (NCBI taxonomy): Eukaryota > Metazoa > Chordata > Mammalia > Primates > Cercopithecidae > Colobus > Colobus angolensis. The sequence continues at coordinate 1,865,950 of NW_012117411.1, read as the reverse complement.
ATTGTCAAAACGCGTTTCCTTGTGTTTTTTCTAGCAGTCTTACATTTAAATCTTTAACTTATTTTGAGTTGTTTTTTGTGTTTGGTGTCAGATAGGGGTCTAATTTTATTCTTCTGCATATATATATCCTGTTCTCCTGACATCATTTATTGAAGAGACCATCCTTTCACCATTGTGTGTTCTTGGCACCTTCAATTGACTGTAAATCCATAGACTTATGTCTTGGCTCTCTATTCTGTTCCACTGGTTTATATGTCTGTTTTTTATGCCAGGACTGTGCTGTTTTGCTCTAGCTTTGTAGTATATTTGAGATCAGATAGTGTAATGCCTCTAGCTTAGTTCCACCTCACAGGATTATAAAAAAGGGTTAAAAGAGCTAATGTTATTTTTATCTATTTTAACTACATTCCATTTTCATATCATTTTTGGATTTGAAATTTCACTGAGAGTCCAATATGGATTACTTAAAATTCTGCATATCATCAGCACAGTCCCAGTTACTTCAATGATTACTCTGTGCTAAATGCAGCATTGGAAATACTGGGATTATGAGGTAATTAATCATGACTCAACAATATGAATGTTACTCACTACCTACATTTCTTCCCCATTTACAAATTGATCATTTCAAAACCATTACAGAACTGGAAAAATGGTTCCTCTACAAGGAAATTATATTCCACCAAGAACTAAGTCTAGACAGAGACAATTTCTGATCAATCAGATCTATGGATCTCACCAGGGCACCAGGGGAACAACATTCCCTAAGGCTGCTGAAATGGGATGGGCTCATCACATCACTGAACAGTCATGCTGCCTCTTCTTATTACAATGCATCCTGTGGCTGCAGGGAACCTTTAATGCTTTGGTTTACTGGGGCTGTGGCATTAATACCATGAACAACATGAAATAATAAGAGTTATCCATGTCCTCAGGGAAAATTCGAGGAAAATAAGGCTTTTCAGCTCTCTTTGATGGCATTTTCCATTTCTGCTCCAGTAACTAGATGTTCAGTACTAAGTCATGGGAAATACAACATATGTTGAAACAACTCAAAGAGGAGGCAGATCATTCTAGTGATGTTCCAATGATGCCAAATGAAAAAAAATACAAGATTATTAAATATTTTTTAAGTCATGAAATGTAATCCCTTTGATAAGTATCTGAACTATAATTCAATTCCCTCATAGGTCAGTACACATCATCATTAAACTAATTTTATAGGTGATGCTTTTATGTAAATGATTAATTATTAGATGTCAAAAATAAAGCAAGGTTGTTAAAGTTGTTTATAAAGAAAAATAAAACATTTTCTTTGCAAAATTTTCCTGACATTTTATTCAAAGACATATTAGTTCAAAAATATTATAAAAACTATTTGACTCTTCAGGATAAAGCGTTGGAGGAATATTTTTAAAATAAGATAATATTTAATATAATTTAATAATAATAACAATAGTATTAATGCCACTGTCCTAACATGTTCACATATTGTCTGTCACATGAATTTACATTTACATCAATTATATAATCCACACATATTCAATTTCTTATATTTGACTCAGCATTACTCAAACATTTTCAGTATTTCTATGTAGTCTTCATAATGTTCTGTCATTTTCCTTCAAGTTTTTCTTTTCACATATGTTACTCCCTTTCTAATATGGGTTTAAAACATAGATCATGCTCTCTTTTTAATGTTTACAAGGAATTGAATTATTTTAATATAATTTAAACTAACATAACAATTCTAGCACACATTACTTACTTGCTAATAATGCATAATGAATCAAGCACAAATTTATTTTTATTCCTTTTATTTAAATAAAACATTTTCAATTAGGGTGTTTTTCTCTTTCTGAATCTCATTCTCCCAATGCAAATTTATTAGTTTGTACTGAAATTTAATATTTCCATATTAAGTTTTTTACCTGTTACATTCTGCTTTTGTTTTAACAGATAAATAAATTCAAAATAATTCACTTTGTTTATTATGGTCATAACAATAAACACTAACTCATCACACACACACACACGCACACACACACCTTTTATTATGTTATCTCTAGAATGGATGGTTCTCTTCTTTTGTAATTATAAGACAAATTTTCAGTAGCCTCCCGATATAAACTTCTCTTTCTTCTTATCCACATTCCCAACTACCCCAGCTAGGGTGTCATTTTTCTTCTGGATTTCTAAATAAATGTTGTTTATTAACATCTGCATAACAGATATGTAGAAAATATTCTGAGTTTAATAGTTAGAGAATATTTTTCAGTAGAATTCACCTATGAATAATGGTTTGGTTTGATAATTTCTTTAGTTCTCAATTTTTGCCCTATTTCTTCCCTATGTGAGATTGAGCCAATACTCATAGAAGTGGAGATCTTGAGTCTCCTTTTGATGAATAATAAAGATAGATGTGAGAAAACAGGAGTAAGGGAGATCCATGGGATCACATGCCATGGAGCAATGACCCAGATGTTAAAATGTCCTAGTGATTAAATCATCCACAAATGAATGGGCCAGTGCTTCAAGGTCAATGCTTTGTGTCCCAGACACATTGTCACAGGCAGCATGACTTTTTATTTATTTATTTATTTATTTATTTATTTATTTTTTGCTGTCAACTTTGCTTCTGTTGATTTTCTCCTTTATTGGAAGAGAATCAAATGCAGGGATGTGCTTTAGAGGATGGTGCAGTCATTGAATGTACCTAAAATATCCTTGAAAAATCCATACATTCATTATCTCTTTTTCTCTCAAAAAAAGTCTGTGTCAAACACAGAGAATTTTCTGAGTAAGAACAAACTACTTTTAGCATTACTTTTTAACACTAGTTTTTAGTAGTATAAGAGACCATAGCACTGCCCACTTCTTCTGTCATTAAACAGATTAGAAAAAAAAAACTGAACACAGAGATCTCATGAGGCGATTGAGTAATTTCTCTACACCTCTGATGACAAATCTTCAGTGTGACTTCATACTTTCCTAGAACTTTGTGGATTCCATGAATACAAACTGTCTTACAAGTTAAATATAATGTACTTTCCTTCTCAAAAGTTCTCAGAAATACAGGATGTCAAGTAAAAGGGATTTTTAATTCATCTAGTCTCCTCTAACCAGCATAAGTCTTGCTACAATAATGTGGATAAGTCAAGCAAAAGCATTTATTAGCCCAAATCACTTTATGTATATTTCCTATATCATCTACTTTGTCACACTCAATAAAAACTGAAGATCACACTGGAGCAGCAACAAAGATTTAAAGATAATTCTGACCTTGTTTGTACACAGTTCAGGGCAGAAAACTATGATTGAAATAGAGGAATAAGAGAAAGCTGTCCCAGAGAGGAAGCTATGGAGAGAAAGGAGATTCAACAGAAGAAGGGGATGTTTGGCCACAACAACCCAAGGTGAGTGAAAGAAGCTCAGCATTTGAAAGTGCTTGAGAGTGAATTCCTTGAAAATTATTGCGTGGGAACCACTCTATCCAATAGTCTGGGACACTTGTACATTCCCTGAACTGAAAGTAAAGACATTAATGCCTTATATTAAGGTGGCAAATTTAAAAAGAAATGACTGTACAAAGTGGGTAGAAATTAACAGTACTATGTGAACAACTTCCTAGGAGAAGCAACTGTGGACACATCACCATATTTTCAAACATATATATATTTTTTCATAGTTGGATTTGTACTGTATATAGATTCTGTGTACATGTTTCAACATAATAAACATTTTTTCACCCTTAAAATTTCTCAGAAAACAGTACACTTAGTGGCCATATAATGTTCTATCTCATCAGTTACTACAACTATCCCCTTACTTGACTATTAACAAAAATAAAAGAATAAACATTTTAATACAAAAATATTGGCCCATATATTCAGAATATTTATGCAAGGTAGAGTTTGGGAAACTTAATTACTGGATGGGAGAGAACATAGCATTTTATAACTTTTAATGCCTATTGCCAAGACCCTTTCTAAAAGGATCTTATGAAATTCTCCTTCCTCCACTGTTAATGTGAATGGCCTTATTGCACATCATATGATCTTATGTTTATGACCTTAACATAAACATTAACACTTTCTTTTAATATTGTTTATTTGTAAATCAAACTGGTAATTATTTTAGTTTTAACTTGTATTCCTTTATGTATTCACAAGATTGAGTAGTTTTTATATGTATATTTTCTATCTATATAGAGAGATAGATGCCTCTTTACTGACATGCCTATTTCTGTACTAAAGCTTACTGATTTGTCTGAGTATATCATATATGATAAAAATTATTTGCCTATTTTTTGTTATAAATATTGTCTCATTTGTTGTTCAAACTTTCATTTATGATACTTTTACACTAAAGAGTTGTCTATCCCTTGATATTTTTTCTTTTTGATTTCTTCCATTATTTATGGTGACCAAACAAATAAATTCCTAAATAATCCTTACTCATACAGAAATCAAATAAATAAATACCTAAATTAAACTAGAATTTTCACTTTTTTTGTCATTTTATGACTTGGAAAAGTTTTGGTGTATCACAGTTACTACTGCTGTAAAACAAAACCTCCCCAAGGAACCTCATCTCTGCTCCACACAGCGTCAGCTGGGGCAGTGGGGCAGATAAGGAGATGCACCGCGAAGATCCTCCCCTTTCAAGGAAAGACTTGCTGTCCAGCTGTGGGGTGTGTTGTTAGCAGACGCTTCTAGCTGTCAGTCCTTTCAGGATCTGTCTTAGATGCAGAGAGCTGCTTCATCCAGAGGTCACATCCTTCCCAGGGCAGCTCTCATCTGATGACTGAGCAAGGCAAGAATACAAAGGTCTGCTCATTCAAACCTGACACTGAACATATTTGATGGGCAAAATCCACTGTAGAGCTTTATAGCTGGTTGGCAAGGGCTTTGTCAGACCTTCGTTATGACTTAGATTTTTCCTCTGCTCAGTCCTGCGTTTCCTCTTCCTTTCACAGATGTTGATTTCTCATACTCACTTGTATTACCCACTCCATCTCAGTGTTTGCTTCTGGAGAGCCTAACCTGAAGTAGGCAGCTTGACTGGGTGCTGGAAAATCCTCTTTCAAGATGGCTTACTCCTATGACTGACAAATGGGGGCAGCTGGCCTCTGAGAGCTCAGATGGAGCTATCGACTCAGAGTTCCCATTTTTCTTGATGTGGGTCTTTTTGCAAGATGTTTGGGCTTCCTCGTGGCAGGGTAACTGGTTTTTATAATGGTCAATTTGAAAATGTGTTTTTTTTGTGAAATACAAAGTTGAAATGTTTCTCATCTACGTATCAGTTATATTGCTCAAAATCTCTATTTCCTTACATTTTAAGTTGCCTTGTATAAAATGGGGAATTTCTACTTTTCAGTTTTAGAATATATTTGATATACACATTCTCCTCTAATGAAATGCCTTTTGTGACAAACTGAGTTTACACACCATTATAAAGCTATGGCAAAATTCTGTTTGCTTTAGTTTTCCCCAGTTGTATACTTTATTTAAAATTCTTAACTGTATTAGACAATAGTCTTAATGAGTTAATAAAAGAGAAATAATCTTCCTATTTCATTTTTTATTTAATACTCAACATGAATTATCCAAAATAGGTATATGAATTTTTTCAATCATTACAGATCTTTGAAATCCCATAGCATGTGTAACTGAAATCTAATGAATATTCAGCAGAAGAGGTGCACACAGTTTGACAGGATGGGAATACCGTTCCTAACGCTGCCAGAGTATTACAAGGACAAGAATGCAGTCACTCTTCTTCACATGGGAATGGTTCCCCAGGATGGCGGCTGTCATTTCATCATGGTTAGAAACACAAAGGATACTTCATCTGCATTGTAACCAATATGATACTTGGGAATTTGAAATCTGAGCTTGTGGATGCTGCCATTATTTAGAAAGAGACTTAATTGGCACAGTATTTTCAGGAATCTTGCAGGAAAAATTCACAAAATTGAAATATCAGATGAGCTTTATTTATTTAGCTCACTATATACTCAGGTTATCTCATTTCAGTATGCCATTGAACATGAGATGGACTCCAAGCATAACTTTGCCTACTATTCTCCTTTTTAACACATCCTTGGGAAAATGCTCAGTTTTTAAAAGCACCATATTACTGACTCATGGGAGCTCTTGTAATCTGTGATGACTTTTCCACGTTTCCCTGAGGTACTCGGATCTAACTCTATATTACTCATTTTACATTTATACAATGTGATTTTTGTTCTTTGAGTGTACCAGATAACGTCTTTATATTTGCTTCTTGCTTATCAAGGTCTTTTGAATTTTGTTCTCAGTCTCCAAGGGGCTGGTGCTTCTGCCCACCACCACCCCTACACTCCACCATACCTTATCATCAAGACGTTCTTGCATTTAAAACTTTACAAAGGTACTTACTTACTTGGGCATCAGCCTAATAATGTCTTTAGAGTACCTACTGGGTACACAGAACAGCACTCAAGTTGGAGGAGCATACAAAGGAAGCAAAGGATATAGCTCTGCTCTTCAGAAGACTGTACTTGAGATGAAGAGAATGATAGACAGAAACTGAAATATATTTTCCCAAGGCAACTTCTTCCATTATTCCCTAGTGCAGATTCCAGGTGAAAACTGAGTATACATTACATTCTAAAAATTATTGATATTGTGTGATTTGTCATTGCAGGTTATCATGCATATTACTGATGTGCGTGTTGAAATTGGAGCAGGATGAATTCCTTTTTGAAAAACTACTTATCAAGCCCTGTTTCATTTTGACTGTGAACAATGAGTTGCAATTCTTCTTGTATAAAGCCCACACAGTTGTACGTCTATAAAATTGTTCAAGATTTTCACATGCTATGGTAAATATGCAAAATGTATGTCATCAAAGTGGATAAGTTAAGGGGAATCAGGTAACAAAAATTAATTGTGAAAATTTCCTTATAATAACCTGTATACTAGGATAAATTACGTAATATTGAGACATTCTGCTTAGCTGTAATTTAGACATCCTGAATGGTTTTAAAAATCCTCTAACAGGGCTTGTCCTGCTGAGTCTCACTGAGATTGCCTCCTGCAGCTCAAAAGTCAAACGCTATAGCTTCATGAAGATCAGAGCATCTTCATATGTCAACTCAGTTAAAGATTTAGTCTCTAACTTAGTTAACTCCAAGGCTATTTAGTTTGGAGTTTAGAACTGTTTGCAGCTGTAAAACAGGGGTCAGCCAGATCTTCTCACTGGATTATATGTAACATGGCAGTTTGTGAATAAAGAGTTCTGTAGCCCATGTAAGTTTGGAAATGCTGGATAAAATGTTTTACCATTAGAGAACAACAAACTTCAGCATTTAACTCTAATAAGTATCTCACTTAAAAATAAAACAGTTTGACTCTGTTAAACACAGAATTTCCCAAACCTCTTTGACCTTAGAACTCCATTTCATATAAAACCGACTGAAATGCTACAGAAATAGAGTTCTGCAGAACACATATGAGGAAATATTGATCCATCAAACACCCACTTGACCACTTAATAAATACTTAGTAAGCATCTTCTTCATAAAGTTAACACTTTTCATCTATGCCATGAAGGCAGTAAAGATGAGCTAGGCATCACATCTGTCTTCGAGAAATTTTCAAAGGAGTAGAGGAAATGTGAGATTAAAAGCTAACTGCATTTCCTAGCAGAAAGAGTTCAGTGCTATGGTAAAGTCCAAAAGAACACGCAGTCGGGTTCCAAAGAAGTAAAGAAGACAAATGAGATCAGAGAAAGCTTGAAAGAGAACGTACAGTTAGAGCTCTGGCTTCAATGACAGGTGAAGTGTTGGTATGTAGGGTCAGGAAGGTTACATTACATGGAGAGTGTGCCAAGGGAAAAGAGCCCAGAAGTGCTGGGAAGTTTTGAGGAACAGGTGCACTGCACTGTGCACAGAAAGGCATGGAGTGGAAAACTAAGCCAAGTTAAAGCCAAATTTGTTCCAGCCCTTAACTTTCATATACTATATGGTAATGACTACTGGGAATAGCAATACAACTAAAAATAAGACCAACAGTATAATCATAGTAGGTCAATAATTAAATCAGGATTTCCAATACATTTTGGCAAGGTTTTATAACAAGAAAAAGACAAAAATATTTAAGAGCACAGAACATTAGTACCAAACATAGTCAAGTAATGCATCCTAGAGAATTCATAGTTGAAATAGGGAATGCAGAACTTTATTGTCTCCACCATGGGGAGCCATATAAGTTGTTTTTGTTTTTAACAGAGGCCATTGGATCAGATCTCTCTTTTCAGGAGATAACTCAGAGGCAATATGAAAGACAAATTGAAAGAAGAGACAGGAGGCAAGAGAACCAGTTAGAAGGCAACGGTAAAGGTTATTAAGCACCAAACTTAAAGTACGGTCAGCAATAGAGGAGAGGAAATGGATATTTAAAAAAAAACTCAACGTGTCCTAATGACCAATTAGAGACAATTACAGAAGAGGGAAAAGGAAAGCTATTTTCCTAATTTCCCATGATGATATAATCAATTAAAGAGCTACTTTTATTTCTACAAATACTTTGGAACAAGATATCTGTAGACATAGAATATAAACATTCAAAAGATGCCTAAAACATCTTCATTAAGAGACATATTGTCTCTACACACACACGGGTGCACACATACACACAGGCATACGCACTCTTCTTTATAAACAGTACCCTAATCAGAGTAGCCGGTGTGATCATGTTGAAGCAGAAGGCAACAGTATGGTGATTTCAGTGAAATTTTCTAAGATGTTTTATTATCACTAACCTTTCATAGAAAATCCATGAAGCTCACTAGACATCTTTACTTAAGAATCCTTTCCTTGCAAATACCATCAGTTTATCACTGTCCAGTCATTGCTGCTCTGTTTGATTTTGTGAGCATCCTAGCTTTGTAGAATCTTTTGTCATGTTCTCATTTTCACCCCTTCTTTCTTCACTCATTTTTTTCTCTTAAATATATTCAAATTAAGATTTTTGTAATCTCTTGTATATAAATCATTTTTTCATTCTACTCTACTAACCACGACTATTAATTCATTCGGTGAATTCTTCTTATTATAATTCACTAGAAATATAAATTCTGTCTATTTTACAATTTTCTTTTGGAATCACACTTACTTCAACTTGCTTAATAATATATAAATTGTTATTTTAGGATATCATGGGTCAGAAATCTGTCAAAATAAGAATTACATGAGTTGATTATCATAAGGCAGTCTCTGACAAATAATAAAAAGTTCTTACACCTCAGTCACCTCCTGTTCAAGAAGGTACTAAGCAACTAAGCAATGCTTCAGTCCTCTGCAAAAAATGGGGCTTCCTTCTCTACCCAAATATCTAGTACACGAACGACTGGAAATACCAGTCGTACACAAATGAGCTGGTAAATATCCAGATAAAAGCAGACTACTGAATAACAATAACTATTCGCAATACTGTAACAATATGGAAATATGAATTTGTATTTTATGATGAAAGAAATATGGGTTCCAGTCTGACCTTTTCACATCTTAGGCATTGGCCATTAGTCAGTCTCAAGAAATGGATAATAGTGTCCTTAGAATAGAGGTAGGTAGCTGAGCTAATTAGAAACTATGTATTAGTTCTTTCCTTTTGTAGTATGTTTGCCCTGAGTCTCAGAGCCATGTTCAGTCCAGTTCAGACTGTAGATTAGGCTCTCCCTCCTAAAAATGTTAAAGTCTTTTTAAGCATTAAAAATCTTTAGTGCCATGTTATTGGCCTGTTTCCACTTATTAAGAAGAATATATATTCCTTTATTATTTTCCTCTATAAAGTGGCCTACTTACCAGTAATAAGTTCCCCAGAGCTGCAAAATTTCAAGTTGTGGGCGGATGATCAGTATCAGCAGTGTTACAGAAGGAATTGCTAAGATCCCATTTTTTGTGTGATTCTATTATCTATCTTGTTTCTGGAAGTTCAAAAATTTCTATTTTTCTCTCCATAGGCTGCAACTCTTTTCTCACTCAGAAGTTTAAACTCTACAGCTTTTCACCCTATATTCTTCACTGGACACAGATCCTATTACGTATACTTTTTATAAGCACACTTTTGTTCTTTACTGAATTATTTCCTTAAATCAACCTTTCTATATCATGACCTATAACGTTAAATTTTTAATGTTCTTAATATTTTTTCTATTTCCTTGGAATTTTCCACTCTAATGGAATTCCATCTGATGAGAACCATGGGATAATGTGAGCAACATGGTGAGACATACTGGGAACTCTGCCAGGCAGACTGAAGGGACTAACTGGTTTTGAGAATAACTAACTAGCATGAAGGACGGACCCTTGTCCTAGGTATGGAAAAAGTCACAGCAAAATTTAGCTTACTTCTAACAGCATCATAGGATATTATCTGAGTATAAGTCTGGGGATACAAAGCAATAAACAATATTCAAAAGTGGGTAAATATTATAACCTCAATTATGAAAAATATGTTTTCTCTGAACAAGACCTCAGTTAGCAGCACAAAGTAAAACCAATGAGATTCATTTCAATGGCAAGCATCAAGAAATGTGTTGAGACCAGAGCCAAAAATGAATGGCTCTCACTCTAGCTGGAAACCAAGGCAGGTGCCCCAGTGCAGGTATGGCAATCGAGGGAGACACTTAGATCTGTTGGGCATAGGGTTACACCAGAGTCACCCTAGATGCCACGAATATTGTCTATCATAATTCCAATCAAGCAGCTCAAGCTTATCATGCCCTCCCTGCTCTAGTAGACTTGACATGGGGCATTGCTCATGTCTGGGCCTGAGATGAAAAACATGTGACTATAGCTTTGCAGGAATGTTTAAAAAAAAACGGATTGAATGTCTGCCCTATAATTTCACTTGTTTGCCAAAATCAGGTTTTTAAGCCTTTTTTTATTCATTTTTCAGGATTTTTCCAGGCCTTCTCTTAGAATCCCCAATTCTGCCAATTCATGATTGCTTATGTGAGGATTTTGTTCCAATTTTAAATCTGCAAGCATTTCTCTGTTTGAGAAAATGAAGTTAAGAATGACATCTGTTCTGGTTGGCACTTCTATATGGTCTTTGCTCCTCTGCAGGAATTTGCTGACAGGGTTTGTGACCTGCAGTATTGATTTTCCACATATGTTCCCATGGTGAAAAGGCTCTCATCAGCACCAAGTCCTATGCCTAGGAGGTTTCAACAGTCTTCTCTGAAAAGGCTGGCCCATTTTTCTCCCTGTTTCATTTTCAGACTGAAACTCCAACCACGAAGTTTCTTTTTCTTCCTTCTCTTTCCTACAAAAAGTGGGATTCTCTAAACATATTTCTCTAGTCTTGATAGAAAATATCATATTAGTAAAGATTTATATTTTTTTTAAATTAGATATTTCAGTAAACCTTCGATTTTTGAACACTGATGAAACTTTACATTGCACATTGCTTATTAAATACTTTTTACATAAAAATGTATTATTATTCTCCTAAAATTACTGGTGGTGTGATGTTTAGCCTCTTATCTTCTGTTTTGTTATCTGTAAAATGGGAATTTTTTGGCAGTGTGGCATTTGTAGTAGCACCTCTCTCAGAGTTGGTGTGAGCATTAAATGAAATAATGTAAGTAAAAGGGCTTAGCTGTCTACAGTCTATGACGTTACCATTCAATTGATTAGGTGTATTTTTCTAATAGATAAACTAAGTGGTTTCTCTTACCCTGGTCCCCCTTTCCAAGTGGAGCACGAGGATAGGTTTAACAACCTAGTGTGACTCTGAGATACTGAATGAGCGTGAGAAAGTAACACTTCATGACTGAAATTTGGAAGCTTCTCGTGTGGAGCTACAAACCCAAGCCAACTTTTACAGGGTTGCAACCTCAGTCTCAAGCAGCCTAAACTAGGAAGAGCAAGCCAAAGTGAGAAGTCAAGAAAAGGATAGAAATACAGGATGCTGATGGGTCTGCACCTTAGAGAGAACGGTGTGTGCTAAGCCCAGGAGGAAGTAGATGATCTTCTGATGTAATTCCTGCTCAGAAATGAATATTTGCTGCATGTCATTTCTGCCACCAACACTGAAAAATTAGAAAAATGCCTTGGATGTCTTTATCATACAGAAACAATAGTGCAAATTTGTGCGACCTAGATGGGACTAGGCCAAGTTTACATTCTGGGCTAAGCCCAATTCTTAGAAATATAACTCTTTCATTTTTAATTTTCTATTTCATTTCTGCAAAACTGTTGGAGATTTCAGAAGCACTCAGCAGGACTGAGGATTGTTGATGAATTTCAAGGTTTTGTTGAATACTTTAAATTGCAACTAATTTTAAGTCATTGTTTAGAAATTGTTGTACAATACCTTTTCTGTGATTGATTTGTATAAACATATATAGCATTGCATTATGTTTGGTTTTTGTGGTCTGTAAATTCTTTAATTGCCACTACATTTTTCAAAGATTTCACCTATGACATTAAGATCAACTCACCCATACTATGGTTTATAGTGTAAAATCTGCTATATATGTACTACCTAATTCGACTGTTGTTATCCCCCACATCACGCATGCGTGAACATAAATATAGCGAGATTATTTTACCAATTGGCAGGAAAATCAAGATCAGAACCGGACAAACATATCCAATCTTTTTCCTAAAACACAATTATTTTCTTACATTCTTATATCACCCATAATAAGGGAAAAAAATGAAATATAAATCCACTCAAATACTTATCCCGTTACGTTATAAATCCCGTTACGTTATAAATGCTTCTGTTTTGTGCATAGTCTCTACTAACCTTTAAGATCTTTGAAAATAAAGGGTCTTAGTCCCCAGGTCTTGCATCATGCCTGGCACTTCGTCATTACTCAACAAATTACTCAGTAAACTGAGAATGTAGTAGGGACAAAATTGCTTCCAAACCATGAAATATCATTTAAGTATTTTAAATTTGAAACTATAATATAAACTCTAGAACTGGCATAAAATCATGTTATTTATCTTATGCTTGTATTCTTACATTATATATACCTAAACAGAAAAACAGAAAAAATATTTACTGGTGAATATATTTAAAAAGAAGAGACCTATAAATCTTTAAAGTATCTAAAGAAATTTACATTTTTCATACTTTCATCTTTTTTCATAAAAAGCATCTCAAACAAAATTAGATATAAAAGCATAGATAATCCAAAGATAGCCTTGCAATTCTCTTGCTGGGTACAGACAATGATGCCAAGAAATATAGAAGAAATAGAATCTTCCTGTTCATATGTCAACCCAGTTTCAAGTGCGTTTTTAAAAAGGAATCACTACAGAGAGAAATCAATCAATGCTTTTCAGGTGAAAATTTGTTTCACCAGAATTGAATTAGATTAGAATGGAACTCAAAATGCCCTAACATAGAATTCCAGCACTTAGCACTAGATTGGCCAGACAATTTGTTTTTTCATGGAGGAAAACAAAATGGGCCTTTAAAAATGTGTTTAAACAATCATTGAGACTACTGTCCCTTTGTGTATCTTCTGTGACTGAAAGTGGTAAAGCTGACAGCAATTCTTCCACACGCCAGTCAGTGCTGCCTGTTTGGCTAGACAGAAACTTTTCCCCCATGAGGACCTCCAAAGAGCCTCCCAGATTATGTCTGCACTGTAAACCAAAGAGATCTAATCGATATTTACAGAACATTTCATCCAAGAGTTGCAGAATACACATTCTTTTCCTTGCACATGGATCATTATCAAGGATAGACCATATTTTACTCAAAAAATAAAATATAAAGTATCTTCTTTGAACACAGTGGAATAAAATTAGAAATTGATAAGAGGAATTTGGGAAACTGTACAAATACATGGAATCTAAAAAGTATACTCCTGAATGACCCATGGCTGAACAAAAAAAAACAAAATAAGAAATAAATTGAAAAATTTATTGAAACAGATGATAACAGAAACACAACATACCAAAACCTATGGGATACAGCAAAAGCAGTACTACAGGGAAGTTAATATCTATAAGTGCCTACATCAAAAAAGAAAAAGAAAGCTTCAAGTGAACAATCTAATGATGCATCTTAAAGAACTGGAAAAGCAAGAGCAAACCAAACCCAAAGTTAGTACAAGAAAATAAATAATAAAAATCAGAGCAGAAATCAATGAAATTGAAATGAAAAAATGATACAAAAGATCAATGAAACAAGCTGGTTTTTTGAAAGTTTGACAAAATTGACAAACCTTTAGTCAGACTAAGAAAAAAACAGAAGATCCAAGTAAATAAAATCAGAAATGAAAAAGACGACATTACAACTGATACTGCAGAAATTCAAAGGATCATAGTGACTACTATGAACAACTATATGCCAATAAATTGTAAAATCCAGAAGAAATGGACAAATTCCTAGATGCATACAACTTACCGAAAGAATCAGGAAAAACCTAAAAAAACCAATAACAAGAAATGAGATCAAAGCCATGATAAAGTGTCCCAGTAAAGAAAAGCTTAAGACCAGTAAAGAAAAGCTTGAGACCTGATGATTTCACTGCTAAATTCTACCAAACATTTAAAGAAGAACTAATAGCAATCCTACTCAAAGTAGTCTAAAAAATAAAGGAGGAGTACTAATTCTATGAGGCCAGTATTACCCTGATACTAAAACCAGACAAAGACACATCAAAGAAAAAAAAAAACTACAGGCCAATATTGCTAATGAATATTGATGCAAAAATTCTTAACAAAATACCAGCAAACATAATTCAGCAATACATTATAAAGATCATTCATCATGACAAAGTGGGATTTATCCTTGGGATTCAAGAATAGTTCAACATATACAAATCAATCAATGTGTTACAATACATCATATCAACAGAACTAATCAACATACAATTATTTCAACTGATGCTGGAAAAGCATTTGATAAAATTCAGCAATTCTTCATAACGCAAAAACTCTCAAAAAACTAGGGATAGAAGGAACATACTTCAACATATTAAAAGCCATACATGCCAGACCCACAGCTAGTATTGTACTGAATGGGGAAAAACTAAAGGACATTCTTCTAAGATCTGCAACATGACAAGTATGCCCACTGTCACCATTGTTATACAACAAACTATTGGAAGTCCTAGCTAGAGCAATCAGAGAAGAGAAAGATTTAACAGGCATTCAAATTGAAAAGGAAGAAGTCAAATAATCCTTGTTTGCAGGTGATATGATCTTATATTTGGAAAAACCTAAAGACTCCACAAGAAAACTATTAGTACTGATAAGTAAATTCAGTAAAGTTTCAGGATACAAAATCAACACACAAAACTCAGTAGCATTTCTGTATGCCAACTGTGAACAATGTGAAAAAGAAATTTAAAAGTAATAATATTTATAATAGTCACACATAAAATTAAATACCTAGGACTTAATCAAATAAATGAAAGATCTATATAATGAAATCTATAAAACACTGATGAAAGAAATTGAAGAGGACACCAAAAAATGGAAAGATAGTCCTTGTTTATCATTTGGAAGAAACAGTATCACTGAAATGTCCATACCACCCAAAGTAATCTACAAATCAGTTCAATCCCTATCAAAATACCAATGACATTCTTCACAGAAAAAAAAAAAAGTCCTAAAATTTACATGGAACCATGAAGACACAGAATAGCCAAGGCTATCCTAAGCCAAAAGAACAAAATGGAGGAATTATGTTACTTGACTTTGAAATATACTACAGAGCTTTAGTAAACAAAACAGCATGATACTGGCATAAGAACAGATGCATAGACCAATGGAATAGAATAGAGAACCCAGAAACAAATCCATACCCCTACAGTTAACTTATATCTTATAAAGGTACCAATAACGTACACCAGGGAAAAGACAGTATCTTCAATAAATGGTTCGGGGAAAACTGGATATCCATATGCAGAAGAATGAAACTAGCCCCTTATCTCTTGCCATATACAAAAACCAAAACAAAACGGATTAACGACTTAACTCTAAGACCTTAAGCCATGAAACTACTACAAGAAAACATTGGGAAAAATCTCCAGGACATTGGCCTGGGCAAAGATGTCTTGAGCAATACCTCACAAGCACCAGCAACCAAAGCAAAAAAATGGACAAATAGAAGGACATCAAGTTAAAAAGCTTCTGCACAGCAAAGCATACAATCAAAAACGTGGAGAGCCAACCACAGAATGGGAGAAAATATTTGCAAACTACACCTCTAACAAGAGATTATTAACCAAAATATATAAGGAGCTCAAACAACTCTCAGAAAAAAAAATCTAATAATCCAGTCAAAATAGTGACAAAAGATTTGAATAGTCATTTCTCAAAAGAAGGCATATAAATGCAAACTGGCATGTGAAAAGGTGCTCAACATCTTTGATCATCAAAGAAATGCACATCAGAAGTACAATGAGATATCACCTCATCTTAGTTAAAATGCCTTATATCCAAAAGGCAGACAATAGCAAATGCTGTCAGGGATGTGGAGAAAAGGGAACTTTTGTACATTGTTGATGGGACTGTATAACCACTATGGAGAACAGTTTGGAAGTTCCTCAAAAAACTACAAATTGAGAGGCCATATGATCCAGCAATCTCATTTCCGGGTACATACCAAAAAGAAAGGAAATCAGTATATCAATGAAATATTGGTACTCCTGTGTTTTTTACAGCGTTGTTTACAATAGCTAAGATTTGGAAGCAGCCCAAGTGTCCATAAACAAATGAATAAAGAAAATGTGATACAGATATACAACTGACTACTAATTCAGTCATAAAAAAGAATGAGATCCAGCTATTTGCAACAAAATGGATAGAACTGGAAGTCATTACGTTAAGTGAAATAAGCCAGGAACAGAAAGGCAAATTGCATATTCTTACCTATTTGTGGGATCTAAAAATCAAAACAGTTGAATTAATGGGCATAGAGAGTAGAAGAATGGTTACTCAAGGCTGGGAAAAGTAGTGAGGGGCTGACGGTATGTGGGGATGGTTAATGGGTTCAAAAAAAAATAGAAAGAATAAGACCTACCATTTGATAGCACAAGAAGATGCCTATAGTCAATAATAATTTGATTGTACATTTTAAAATAACTTAAATAGTGTAATTGAATTGTTTGTAACTCTAAAGCATAAACGCTGAGGGGATGGATATTCCATTTTTCATAACGTGCTTATTTCACATTGCATGCCTGTATCAGAACATCTCATACACCACATAAATATATACACCTACTATGTACCCACAACGTTTTTTAAAAAGTAAAATAAATAATCATTCACATTTTATATTAGCTTAAATAAATAAATTTTAGAATGTTTTTCTTTTTTAGTAAAGAATATCATTGATATTTTGATATGGATTGCACTGAATATGTAAACTGTTTTGGATAGTACTGTCATTTTAACAATGTTAATTCTTTTAATACCTGATTATGGAATATCTTCTTATTTTTTGTGTGTCTTCTATTTCATCAGAGTTTTACAGTTTTTATTATGTAAATCTTTTACTTCTGCAGTTAGATTGATTCCTGGGTATTTTATATTTTTGTAGCTATCGTAAATGGGATCGTTTTCTTGATTTCTTTTTCAGATTATTTGATGTTGGCATATATAAATGCTACTTATTTTTATATATTAATTTTGTATCCTGCAACTTTACTGAATTCCTTTATCAGTTCTAATAGCTGTTGGGTGCAGTCTTTAGGTTTTTCTGAGTATAATATGATCATGCTGTCTGTGAACAAGGCTAATTTGACTTCTTTTCCAATTTGAATGCCCTTTATTTCTTTCTCTTACCTAATTACTCTGGCTAGGACTTTTCAGTATTGTATTGAATAATAATGGTAAAAGTGGCCATCCTTGTCTTGTTCTGCTCTTCAGAGAAAAGGCCTTCAATTTTTCCCTGTTTAGTACAATGGTAGACATGGGTTTGTCATATATGGCCCTTATCATTTTGAAGTATGTTCTTCCTATACCCGTTTGATGAGGGTTTTCATCATAAAGGGATGCTGAATTTCATCATATGCTTTTTTCACATCTAGTGAAATAATTATCTGGTTTTTTTTTTCTTGATTCTGGTAATGTGATGTATTACACTTATTGATTTGCTTATGTTAAACCGTCCTTGCATCTCTGGGATGAATCCCACTTGACCATGGTTGTTGAATTCAGTTTGTTAGTATTTTGTTGAGGATTTTTAACATTGCATATACTTACATTTGGATATATTTCTATTTTTTATATATTTATATATTTTACATATTTTTATATTTGTCAGTAATATTGGCCTGTAGCTTTCTGTTTTGTTGTGTCCTTGCCTGGTTTTGGTATGAGGGTAATACTGGCCTTGCAGAATGAGTTTGGAAGTGTTCCCTTTCCCAATTTTTTTGAAGAGTTTGAGCAGGATTGGTAATACCTCTTTAAATGTTTGGTAGGATTCAGCAGTGAATCCATGAAGTCCTGGGCTTTTCTTTGACAGGAGACTTTTTATTACTGCTTCAGTCTCATTACTTGGTGTTGGTTTGTTGGAGCCTTTTAGTTCTTCATAGTTTAATCTTGGTAGGTTATAAGTGTCCAGGAATTTACTCATTTATTCTGTTTTCCAATGTGTTGTCATATAGTTGTTCATAATGATTCAGTGTTTTTTTGAGACTTCAGTTGTTATGATTCCTTTCTTATTTCTAATTTTATTTATTTGCGTCTTCTTTTTTCTTAAGTAATCTAGCTGAAGGTTTGTCAATTTTTATCTTCAAAAAACCAACTTTCTGATGATCTGTATATTTTTAATCTCAATGTCATTTATTTCTGCTCTGATCTTTATTTCCTTCTACTAATTTGGGGTTTGGTTTGGTTTGTTCTTGCTCTTCTAGATCTTTGAGGTGTATCATTAGGTTGTTTACTTGAAGTCTTTCTACTTTTCTTACATAGGAGTTTATTGCTGTAACCTTTCCTCTTAGTACTGTTTTTGCTGTATCCCATAGATTTTGGTATGTTGTATATCCACTTTTATAGATTTCAAAAAATTGTTAAATTTACTTCTTGATTTCCTTATTGACCTACTGGTCATTCAGGAGCATGTTGTTTAATTTCCACGTGTTTGTGTATTTTTGTGGTCAGAAAAGATACTTGAGGCTGGGCCCAGTGGCTCACATCTGTAATTCCAGCACTTTGGGTGGCCGAGGTGGGTGGATAACCTGAGGTCAGGAGTTCAAGAACAGTCTGATCAACATGGGAAAACCTCGTCTCCACTAAAAACCCAAAAATTAGCCGGGCATGGTGGTACACACCTGTAATCCCAGCTACTCGGGAGGCTGAGGGAGGAGAATCGCTGGAACACTGGAGGTGGAGGTTGCCGTGAGCCAAGGCTGTGCCACTGCACGCCAGCCTGGGTGACAGAGTGAGACTCCATCTCAAAAGAGAAAACTTAAAAATTTTAAAATTTTAAAAAAAGAAAAGATACTTGATATAATTTCTATTGTGGTAGAATTTGTGCAGACTTGTTTTGTGGATTAAGATATGGTCTATTCTGGAGAATGTCTCATGTGCTGATGAAAAGAACATGTGTGCTGCAGCACAGGGTAAAATGTTTTATAAATGTCAATTAGTCCTATTAGATCTAGTGTGTAGTTTAACTCCACTATTTCTTTGTTGATTTGCTGTCCAGACTGAGAGTTAGGTGTTAAAGTTCCCTACTATTATTCTATTGCATTCTATCTCTCCCTTTAGATCTATTAATGCTTGCATTACATACTTGGGAGCTCTGCTGTTGGGTGCATAAATTATTTATAATTGTTATATACTCCTGCTGAATTGATTCCTTAATTACTATATGGAAACCTCCTTTGTCTATTTTTTTTTTTTCTTACGGCCTTGGGTTTGTAGTCTATTTTATCTGATATATCTACTCCTGCTCTTTTTTGCTTTCCAGTTGCACACAATATATTTTTCTATCCCTTTGCTTTCAGTCTATTGAGTCTTTATAGGTTAAGTGGGTTTCTTGTATCTTGTTTCCTTACACATTCAGCTACTGCATAACTTTTACTTGGAGAATTGAGACCATTTACATTTAGTGTTATTATTGATGAGTAAAGACTTGGTACTGCCATTATGTTGCCATTTTTCTGGTTGTTTTGAGACTCTTCCTTTCTTAGTAACTTCCTTTGTGGTTAAGTGATTATATATAGTAGTATGTTCTAATGTGTTGCTTTTTATTTTTACACTTTTTAACTTTAATCCTTTATTGTTAGATATGGGAGAATATTTACGATTTTATAATAACTCTTATTTGGGGTATGTAAACAGAGTACTCTCTCTGTATTTGCTTTCTGGGAATTATAGATGAATAAGATTACAATACTTTATGCAAAAAAAAGGTTTAAAAGATATTTGCTCTAAAAAGAAATTGGTGAAAAAGTTTTTATATGAAGTAATCAATATAACAATCTATGTGTACAGAATCTTAAACATATGTCATTCTCTATACTAATTATTTGTTAAGTTCCAGTATATAATGTTCATAATATAATAACTGGCATGTGGCCCCTTTCGTCAAGACTATACTCTTAATATTTAAGATACATAGACAGCAAATAATAATAATAATAATAATAAATAATAAATTTTTAAAAAGCAGCTATACTTTTATGTTTGGCATGCTTTGCCTCCAAAGCACAGGTTTGGGCCTGGAGTCCTCTACACATTTCCTTCTTGCATGTTTAATCACAGGGTCCAAGCTTCCTCAGCAATACATTCCCCTCTTTGTTACTTGTGCTAGAACTCTGGTTATACTGACCAGCAGCGACCCTACTTTGTTTAGCTCAATAATCAATAATGCCACAAAATAGAAGTCCTTGTAATTTCAGGGAAATGATTATACTCAGAAGTTGGAGGAAGATGTGGGATTATTAAGAGTCTCTCAGACATAGAAAATCTAAACAGAACTTCTCTATGGCTTTTCACAATCTCTAGTTTTTCTGTTTTCAACAGCAGAAGCAACTGGACTCACATTAAAATTCTGCAAGCAAACTTTTTCTATTTGAGATAGCAACAAAAACTCTGTGTAGCCACAAAATTACTAATGGCTACTATTTTCTTGTGTTCTTAGTCTTTAGGTTTGAGAAGGAAGAAGAAAAAAAGAGGAGTGGGCTAAAAATCTGGGAAATTATGGTAACAATTAGCTGGCCGATATTAACCTAAATCATTACAGTAGTGGCATTATTACATAAACTACTGGTGGTCCTTACTAATTCAGAATAAGTACCTTGAATAATTTTCTTATTTTTATATATGCAAAAATTTGCATACGATTGTTAAAAATCTATTTTCATAAATAGAATATACTGTCAAAATACCAATCATTATACCAAAGTCAACATGCTTGTAATACAAAGTCTTATTTAAATGAATTTGTATTTACCAAATTTTGAATAACTGAAGAATGCACACTCTAATCTTATGACCCATTGTAGTGCAAGGAAAAAATGCATTGGACAGTTAAACAGGCAAAGTAGACTTTACTCATGACTGTAGAAATAGGGGAGGAAGATTGGACTCAACTCCACTGAAACAAAAACAAGAGAGTGTTTAAGCACTGGGGTGAGTTAGTGGAAAAGTACTGGAAGGCATTGAAGAACAGAGGTTGTCAACTATCTTTGTCTGCTAATTGGTGATTATGGAAGTTAGCCTCCTTTCTCCCTCCCCCACCCACCACCCCGCACAGAGATTGGGAGACAGGGCCTCCTATCTTCCTTGATGATTACATTTCAAAGAGAAGGCTCCTTGAGAAAGACACTTCTTGGTTCTAAAGCTGGCAAGAGGCTGGGGGAAGATTTACATCTCAAAGGAACTGAGAAGGTATTTACAAATGCAAGTTTTCTAAAGTAAATGCTGCAAGAAAAGGGAGGTCAGGGACCTATAGCCAGGAAAAAACAAGTCTAAAGTTTAGTCAAGTGAGGGGAATGTTAAAGCCTTCTTGGTCAGTAGACAGAAATAGGAATCTGGAAAATTATGCTGCAAATTGGGATGCCACGTGAAGTAAATATTTGTGTAAAGCAAGGACAACTTTTAGATACTGTACACTAAAGTAATGGGTTGCTGTTGCCATTCTTTTATCAACAGCTCAGAAATTCTTTATAGCAATTTCTAAAAAATGGTCCAGGTGAAACTGTTGGAAGGGAAGTTGGAGGTCAAATTTGGTTCAACCAGAGACATAGAGCAAGTAGGAGGTATATATTTAAGGATTTTTTGCAGGGTATTGGCTTATAGAAATGTGAGGGCCAACAAGGCAAGTCTGAAATCTATAGGGTAGGGTATCAGAAAAAGCAGGCAGAAAACTCTATGGCATGACCTGAAGCTGCAATACATAGGTAGAATTCCATCTTTCTTTTAAATGTCTCAGTTCTATCTGAAGACCTTTCACTGATTGAGTCAGCCCACCCAGGTATCTAGGATAATTTCCCTTACTTAGAGTCAAATGATAGGCCAGGTGTGGTGGCTCATGCTTGTAATCCTAGCACTTTCAGAGGCCAAAGCAGGCAGATTGCTTGAGCTCAGGAGCTCGAGGCTACCCTGGGCAACATAGTGAAATCCTGTCTCTACTAAAATACAAAAAAAAATAGTCAGGCGTGGTGGCATGCACCTGTAGCCCCAGCTACCGGGGAGACTGAGGCACGAGAACTGCTTGAACCTGGGAGGCAGAGGTTGCAGTGAGTCGAGATGGCACCACTACACTCCAGACTGGGTGACAGAGAGACACTGACTCAAAAAAAAAAAAAAAGAAAAAAGTCACATGATTATGAGAGTTAATCACAAAAAAATACTTTCACAGCAACACCTAAACTAGTATTTGATTGAACAACTAGGGACCACAGCCTAGCCAAGTTAAGACAATATACTGATCATCACATAGACTGAATTTAGGCACTATCATGGAGATGCAACAAAGGAATTAACAATACCAGTCAAAGCGGTTCATCATAAGCGTTCAATTAGTTTACGTAGGTAGGAAAGTTTGAATATCTTAATCAATTAATTTTAGAATTTGAGGGCATATATGCCAAATGGTTTTTATTGATTCTAGGGATTTATTTCCCAGAAAAAAAACTCATATATACACATATAAAAATATTGTAATATATAATATCTCTAATATATTCTTAATTATATTATATAATTATGATTTTAAAAAATATTTTTATTTGTGCAAATCTATAGGATAACCTATATGTTCAGCACTTCACAATGTTTTCATCTCTACTTTAACAACAAAAATATGTAGTATGATATTTTAAACAAAATCTTATTGTAAAAATGAAGAATGAGTAGCTGCTAAAACATCATGGGGAAAATGTTACCCACTTTTGCTTTAGAACAGCATTCAAAACTACTGAACATTTTATAAGTGAATAAAATATAGATGTTTATATAGTTTTCAATAATCACACATTTCTTTAATGCCAGCTCTTAATCATATTACAAGTTTTTCATGAGTTCAACTAAAATGTGACCATTTTCAAAATTTCATATTTTGCTTTTAGTACCATTTTTCCAGCATAACTTTTAGGATTTCTGAGATGTAGAAATGTAGTTGACTTGATATTTTCTTTCACTTGTGCATGTCTTTAAATGTTAAAAACTAAAAACTATTATTAGAATAAGGAGGGCGGATCATGAGGTCAGAAGATTGAGACCATCCTGGCTAACATGGTGAAACCCCGTCTCTACTAAAAAATACAAAAAATTAGCCGGGCGTGGCGGCACCTGTAGTCCCAGCTACTCGGGAGGCTGAGGCAGGAGAATGGCGTGAACCTGGGAGGCGGAGCTTGCAGTGAGCTGAGATCGCCCCACTGCACTCCGGCCTGGGAGACAGAACGAGACTCTGTCTCAAAAAAAAAAAAAAGAAGAAGGATCCCAAGAAAGAAAAATAATGTCTGTGTCCAAGAGCTTCTCCTCTTTCTCTTAGGCTGTATTATGCCAATATAATCAATCCCAAAATTCATAATCACAGAGGCAACACTGACATCAGTGACTAGCCATTAATAAGAAAATCATTACAAGATATTATTTAATCAAATGCATTTAGCATGCAAAAACTGTTATTCTGTATCTCCTGGTCTTTAGTGCCTGTATCAGAATTCCTATCCAATTCATCCAAAACTGAATATTTTATAAGCTGAATTTTCATGAATCCTATTATTTCCTCTTCTTGTCTAGATGTGAAAATTATCATTTGTCATGAGCTAAGGTTAGTCACATTTCTGATAAACAGAATTGGCACTTCGGTTAAGTGTTACTTCTGGCAAGTTCTTGCATTTTCATTTATATTATTTTGTCTAGAGCATTGCTAAACCCCCAGGTGTGCCCAGAGTAAGAGGAAAGGGTAGTTGAAAGCAATAGACACACACACACACACATACCACACACACACACCACACACACACACACACACACACACACACATTTATGGGGATAAGAAGCTCCTGTGACTCTGGGAATGGGGTGAGAAAGAGATCAGGTTCAAGAATGAGATCAGGTTCATGTCAGACAGAGGCAAATAATCAGTCGTATGAAGGGGATGACAAAGACAGTTGTGAAGCTGAGGTAGCATTTATTCCAGCACTCTAACTCATTGGAAAGTTGCCAATGAAAACAAGGAAATTCATCTGAATCACTTTAAACCTCTCAGTGGAAATGTGCCATAAAAATTCAAGACAGTGTTGCCATTATTAAAGCTATTATTGCTAACATTTCTCATTAGGAATACAAAGTCAAGAAGAGGAAAAAAGGCTGGTAAAGAAATTGGATGGATAGTGGGGAGGAAGGCTGACAATTATGATTCAGATAGGTAATGAATTTGGTAATGTCTAACCCATATAGTACAATAGAACTGTTACATTATTTCTTAGATTGAGGGTGGTAACCATTTTTAATATAAATGTAGGTATTTAAAATAAATTACTATCTCCAAGACTTGGATATTAAGTTTAGCTTTCATAAAATATGTGCTACACTATATTATATGTACAATTTCTATTTAAAGAGAGATTACAAAGCATGCTTTACTCTGATATCTAACCAAGTACAGTAAAAAACGAAAAGACAACCTCATGTATCTGTCCACTGTACCCCACTGGAGTTACAGTGTTTAGCAGATACTCTTCTTGCTATTAAACAAAACCTGTACGCATATTAAAGTCAATAACTGTAATACTTTGTTAGAAGATTTCATTTGGAACATATGAGGGCAATTTAAAACCAAATAAAATAAAGAGACATAAAATATCTTACAAATACAAATCCGTGCATGGCAACAATATGAAGACAGGAAAGTCTAAGGAAGAAAAACAGCTACAGTGGAGGAATTAAGACACTTGGACTTACCCAAGTGAAAATCTCCACTCAATCTCTATCCAAACAGAATTTGTTCATTTGTCATGCGGGCCCTGCCTCTTCCAAACAATCAGATGTTTTTGTTTTTGTTTTTGTTTTTTTAAAACAATAGGTCTAAAGGGGAGAGAAAAATATCTCTGGTAGCTAAGGACTTTGTTTGTAGCTAGCAAGATAACAATTTTGTGAATTTAAATTACCAACTTCCCAATTCATGCTTTTTCCTCTAGCAAAATATTTTCTGGTTACAAAATGAATAAGAGCTACATTATCACTCAACTACGTAAGTTTCCATTTCCAGGTCATTTTATGTCTAAGCAGGATATAATTGCTCATCAACGCACACTTTGAAGAACTTTGTCGTAAACAGCAGGAGAGGCAGTGAATCAAGTGAAAAGAGAAAAGGCATTGGAATCAAATTCTGGCTCAGCCACTTACTACAGTGGCGACATTGGACAAGTATGTGGCCCTCTCTTCTTATGGTAGAATTGATTATTACTTAATTGTATTATCTTGGTTTTTTCAGTATGTTCTTCAAAACACCCTGGCTCCAGTTAGTGACCTCTCTGTCTCCCCACATCCTTTCCAACAGGACTTACCAGCTCCTCCTCTCAAAAGGTGGAGTCTGTTCCCCTACCCTTTGAATCGGAACTGCCCTAGTGACTCACTATGGCCAGTAGAAGATGGTAGAACTGACAGCATTCTACTTCTAAACACAGGCCTTGAAAGGTCCTCACACTTATGCAATCTCTCTCTCTTACTCTCTCTTTCTCTATGAATCTGTCTCTCTCCTCTCAGCTCCTCTGTAAGCACAAAGCCAGACTAGCTTGATGGAAGATGAGAGACCATGTGGAAAAGAGCTAGGTAACCCAACCAACCTTCAGCTGACAGATGCATAAGGGAGCCCAGCCAATATCAGAACACCTAGTGAGCTCGGGTTACACTGTCAATGGGCAGAGTGAGTGGATAATTTGTTTCACAGCAAGAACGAACTGATACAGTTAGCCTCAGTCTCTTCAACTATACTATGAACACATTATTAGCTCGTTGTTAGAATCACATGAGAAAAATATATGAGAAGAACCTAAGCACTACACTTGGCCTATTAAAGGAATTGAGTAAACAGTAACTTTGTATCAGTAACTTTGTATCATTTTTAAAACTAAGCCACTTACACTGTCTTCTGAGTAATCCTTTGCACCACACTGCTGGGTAGTTGTTTGCAATTGACACAATTTAGGCCACCTCCAGTAATAACGGAAAACAAAATAGCCCAGATAGATAACACCAGGGCCTCTGGAGCATTGTGTTTAATTGGGCTAAGCTAACAGGTTCCAGATGGCTTTATGGTTTAATACGCAAACTATCAGTTTTACATACCTAAGTTCTAAACACTGAATGTCTCAAATAAATTGTGAATTCCTTCACCTCTGAGCCTTTACACATGCCGTACCCTCTCTTGATAGCATTGTTTTTTCCCATCTCTCCCACAACCTTCTGTACTTAGTACCTTCTCATTTTAAACACTATGTCCTCTGGGACACCTGTCCTGGTCCCCATGTCTGAATTAGGTCACTCTTTTCTGTGCTTAGACTTCTGCTTGTCAACCAATTGCAATTGCTTAGTGATCTTTGCATATTTCCACTAGATTTTAAATTCTTTATTGGTCACCATACCAGGTACTTAATAAATATCTGTTGAAAAATGACAGTCCTATTACTTCATTGTGTTATCTTAGTTTTTCAATATGTTCTTTCTAAATGCCCTGTTCTTCTTAAGTTTTGACATTGAATATTAGGGAGGTCAGGTAAAATTATGATAATATATAAAGATAATTTTCATGTGAATGTAACAGTTATCTGGATTATGAGTGGTTGTATAATTCGTACTGTTTGTGCCTGAAATAGCTTAACTGACCCAGGCTTAGTAACACAGATCAAATCAATCCTATGGAGTCATTTGGGTGGTCAGTTCTAAATTAAATCAGCTATTTGGGCAAATAATTGGTTGGCAATCAACAGTCTGACAGACTTAAATTTTTAATAAAGTAACTGAATGTTCTAGAAATAGGGTATGAAAATTAATCCTCATCTATAAGACCCAGAAGACTAAATCACATAGTAAACTGACAGCAAAATTATATTTCAGGGCTTAAAAGTTTTGATTCCTTTTTTTTTGGCATGAATATCAAATCATTAGTTGCATTAGTAGTTGTATTGATTCAGTTATTCCTGTCATGTTTCTATCTGTTGTAATGGGTTTGTAGCACCACAAAGCCCTCTATAGCAGCAAACATGTTCCGCTGTGTGTTCTAGTGTCTAGCCATGTGGGTACATAATAAACTCTTAGATGATGAGAGAATGCATGACTATTAATCAATCTCCCATTTAGCCACCCATTCTCCTACCCAACACCAGCACAGACAAGCCTTCTTATCACAGGTAGGCTGTAAAAGCAACTTATTCAAAAATCTGTTATTCTTCTTCATCCCCCAGATCATCCAGCTTCACTCTGCTCTGCCACACCCATCCCTCATGACCCCAGTGTGAACTGCTACATACATCACCACTTTCCAAAACAGGGAAACATTTTCATTTTCATTCAGATCTTTTAAAAATATATTTAATTAACAAATAATTGTATATATTTGATATGATTTGGCTCTGTGTCCCAAATCTCTTCTCAAATTGTAATCCCCATGTGTTGAGGAAGGAGAGTAATTGGAGTATGAGGGCGGTTTCCCCCATGCTGTTCTCGTGACAGTGAGTGAGTTCTCATGAGAACTGATGGTTTTGTAAGTGTTTGGATGGTTGTAAGTTTCCTGAGGCCTCCCTAGCCATGGGAAAATGTGAGTCAATTAAACCTCTTTTGTTTACGAATTACCCAGTCTCAGGTATTGCTTTATAGCAGTGTGAAAACGAACTAATATGATATTCAAGGTGTACAATGGGATTATTTGATATGTTTATACATTGTGTACTGATTACCACAGTCAAATTGATTAACATATCTATCACTACCCACAGGTACCAATTGTGTGTGTGTGTGTGTGTGTGTGTGTGTATGCAGTAAAAACACTTAACATATGCTTCCTTATCAAATTTCAAGGGAACGATACATTATTATTATCTATAGTTACCATGCTCTACATTAGATCCTCAAAACAACCTTGGTCCTTTTCAAGGTCATTATTCTCTCAATGAATATTTAGTTTCCAATGAACCAAAGTTCATAGATAAATAGAAAAATGTTAAGTAGATGATTGATAGATTGATAGGTAGATAAATATTGCATTTAAGGTTTAAGTTAGGGCTCTGTGCATATTTCTATAATTTGTTTTGTGTACCTAGTTAAAATTTCATGTTACTCTAGTAAATATTAAAATGTTACTTTTGATCCTGTCAAGCTCATGTTCTTTTTAGATTTTGACATATTATCTATTCTCAGTTTTATATCATATCCAAGTTTGATGGGTATGTCATAAATCACTACATCAAATTGATGCCCATATTGAACACACACCAAAAAAGAAACTTTAATTTATGTTCCATAAACTTCCAAGGATAAGCTCTAATCACCAAAGACAGAATTCACCTGTCACTAATCATCACAGAAGATAATGATAAAAAAAAAACAACTATATACCTTGTGATTTCTATAAAAAATATATTTCTTTATTTCAGGTTGATTAAAACTATATTATCAGTTATATGTAGCAATATAATTCCACATTATTCAAAGCAATCAATGTTATTTTTAATGACACCTTCAATAAACAACACACACCACACATCATTCAAGGACAGTACCTGGAAACTCTGGAAAACTGCCTGCAAACCTGAAGTCGAGGATTTTTGGACTTCCTGAGTCTGAATGCTCAAAATATCAAATTCCTCAGACCATTTTTCTGCTAAATCAGAGATTGCCAGGCAACAGGACTAAATATGTACTCATTTCAGAATATTCATAGTGTTTTTAGTGCAGTTTTTTTTTTCCAACAAATATTTAGTAAATTCTAACTGGGTTCTAAGCACAATATGTAGCATGTTCGTCACTTAGTATGTACACAAGTTTAAAAACATATCCCCTGTCTTCAAGGTGATCTCAGAATAGTTAAAAAGATAGAATGGCATGTAAGCAAACAAATGCAATAGATTATTGTGCAGATAAATATCCCCACAGTATAGAGAATGTGCAAGGTGAAAATTATCAATTCCCCCAGAAAATACCAGAAAAGAATTTATAGAGACAGAAACACTTTAATCAAGTTCTAATTAATAGTAGCAATAACAGCACCAGCAACCGTTGTTGAAAAGTATTGTACCCTTTTGCGTATCTCATTTAATCCTCCAAAACTTTACATAGTAGGCATTATTACTATCCTAACCTTAAAAATTCAAAATTGAGGAGCAGCATGATTAATTAACAGATCTAGGGGCCCGTTGCTAGTAAATCAGGGAGCCGAGACTTGAAATCAGTTTTCTAGCTCCAGAGTTGGCATTCCTTTTCTTAATTTAAGTTTTAATTGACAAGTAATAACTATATATATTTATGGGATACAATGAGATGTTCTGATATAAGTTTACCTTGTAGAATGATTAAATCAGGAAAATTAACAAATCTACCACCTCATATATTTATTATGTTTGCGGTGAAAACATTTAAAATCTTCTTTTAGCAATTTTGAAATATACAATGCATTATTACATTTGTTAGAGTCACCATTCTGTGCAATAGATCACTAAAACTTATTCCCCCTAACTGAAACTTTCTATTCTTTGATCATCTCACTTTTACCTGTCTCCCCTCCCCCAGTCTCTGTTAACCACCATTCTATACTCTACTTCTATGAGTGCAACTTTTAGATTCCACTTGTATAAATTAGATTATATGGCATTCTTCAGTATCGACCTATCGATGATATTTCAGATAACATACATGCTATAGGAGAAGAAAACTTAGGGAAAGATATTTGGGAAAAAAATAAAATCGGGGGAACTGAAACAGGTCAGAATGGTTACGATAATTTCTAGAGCAAAAGTAAAGAAATAATGAAAGAAGAGGCTATATAAGGGCCGAAACTAGATCATGATTGGTTTTTATTGCATGCAATCTGACTCTAAATAATAAACAAAGAGGCCAATGGATTAGAGGGGGCGAGAAAGAGCCAAAAATTAAAGATAGTGCCAGATTTATGGTTTGGACAGTGGGTGGGTGATAGTAATCCAACAGAACATGGAATTTAACAAGGGAAACTGTTTTGTAGAAAAGAGAACAAACAAGACCATATTGAATTTTAGTGTCTCTGAGACATACAGGCTCAGTGTCCATAAAGCAGAAAGTACATGAGTTCGAGTTCAGGAAACACACTGAGCTTAGGGATGGACTTTACCCTCTGGGCCCTAGAAGTGACTCACCCACATGCAGACTGGAAATATGAAAATTATGAAAACCATGCTTCAAGAAGAATGAATGTACAACACAAGAAGTGGGGCATGAATAAGGACCCCAGAAACATCATTATTTAGAATCAGCTAGAGTAGCAAGTCAACTCCTCTTATAAGCTCTCACAGACGCTGCATACTTTTCCTTTAAAACATTATTATTGGTGCAAATTTATACTTGTTGAGATTTTCTTTGAATAATGTCCTGTGCTCAGTAAGCTAAAAGTCCCATAAGAGCAGAGTTTTTGTTAACCAATTGTATTTCAAGCACCTGTCATAATGTCAGCACATGGTAGGTGCTCACCACCGGATGAATAAGCCAGAAAAGGAAAGAGATGAACTTGTGAGAAATTTGGAAAGAGAAGCAGGAGAGAGTGCTATCAAGGGATTCCAGATTTTCAAGAATAAAGCAACAATAAGAACAGAAATGAATCTTGAAAACAGTTTGACCTCCCTACTGTAACAAAAGAAGAAACACTATAACAAGGAAGCAGAAAGCCATAAAAAGCCATAAGAGGGTAGTACCCTAGATGAAATTGAAAGAGAACTGAGTAAAATAAGAAAGAATTAAAAGAAAACTAAAAATACAACACAGGATCAATATCTCCACTGGAAGTAGTAAATGGAAGTAGATACTACAAAAACCTGGAGCTGTAATGTATGGGGCAATCTCGAGAAACTTCACCAAAAATTCACAAGGAAGGAAACATTAAAGTTGTGCAAATACTGAGAATAAGACAAGAATAAAAACAAACCTCCAACATAATAATTATGGGAAATTATATGATTCACTATTTCTAAAATAAGCAAAACAAATAAAAGCAATATTAAAAATATAATAGAAATCTTTCTTGATTTGAAAGAAATGACCATGCAAATAGATGTATGAACCAAATCTAAACAAAGTGAAAGAAAGGTATTCTATAACCAAATATTCCTGGAAGTTCTTGAATTAAAATATACATAAAAATCTTCTCATAATCCAGGAATTTTCATTACATAGAAATTTAAAGCTTCTTAGAATAAGCATAATGGAAGAAATAATAATTATGTTATATTTAAACATTTAGACTTTTATAACCTAGAAATGGTGGCGAAAGAGAGGGGAGAGAGTTTCAGATGAGGTTTCTAAAGTTTTGAAAAATTCTTCATCTTATTTTCAGAGGACTTCAAAGATTCCATTTTGTTCTTGGCCTTGATGACTAGATAAATATAGCTTCAAAGAAAGCCCCAAATCAATTCCAAAAAGCAGAAACTGCACAGTTCAGTTCACATTTTCTGACCATAATCCACTAAAGCTTGAAGAAAATTTTAGTATTAATGGAGAAAATAGTATCTTGATAAGTGAAACCACTCAAATACACTGCTACATAAATATTTGTTGACAGTAAAATTATAACTAGAGACTATTTGAATAATGATAATAATGGAGCCATTGTATCAAAATTTATGATAAATTTTCAGGTCTAACTTCAGGTGTAAATTCAAAGTTTTAAATGTCTTTTCAGTGTTATTTATAATATTAAAAATAGAAAACAACATAACAGCAGTAAGGCAATGGTTGATACTCAAACATTAAAAGTTATATTTTTGATCTTTTTTAAGTGGCATAGAAAAAAGTTCACAACATAATATTATGTGGAAAATGATCCAAAACTAGATATGGTTAAATGAGAGAGGATGTACAATAATAACCTCTCTGAAAATTTGCACAGAAGTAGAAATAAGGATTAGAGAAATAATAATGTAAGTATAGGTGAGAAAGGTAAAGCTTGAGGGTCAATTATACTTTCCATAAGCCAAATCATTTTTAACAAAATAGTTCAGATCTGACTCATATTTTTAAAATACATCTTATTCCCATCAACACAATTTTATAAATAAGTATATCAAATTTGTGGTACTTATATGTTGAATTTTTTCCAATATGCTAAAATTAATCTGCTATGATTGAGATCAAGCTTAGAAAGAACTACACACATAGCCAATATAGAGCCATAATATGCACAAATATTAATAATTCAATCTCTATGACAGATATTGCATATTCTAAACGTAAATTTTATGAATAAGAACTGAAAGTAGGTAGGCTATATAAGGTAAACCTCATTCTATCTCTGAAAAACCTGAGACAAAAGTAAAGTTAATAGTATAAATGAGTACAAAGAGAAACTGGATTTTCTAATGAAACAGAATTCTACAGTTTATATCAAACATGGTATTAATTTCACTTTGATTTGGTAGAAAGTCTTTGGCTGCTAAGAAATTAAATATGAAAATTACCACTACTTAACAAAGAATTCAGAATTCACAATAAACCTGGCTTTCAAAATATTTACCAAGCATTCAATATTAAGGTCAATGTCAGCATACACCCCATTTAAAGCTGATAACTAAACCAGATTTATTAGAGATTTGTGCCAATAGCACACTTTGTGTCTGCCTGGGATTTTCAATGTTTATTTTGCCCTTTAATAGGGAGCAGCATAATTATCTATGAGTAAACTAAAGAATAGTAAGGGGTACATAAAGCAGAAGGTTATTACAAGGTATTGTGAAAATCCATAGTTTGAAACGTTTCTCAGGAGTGTATGTAGATTTTAGTGACTACAGCAGATAAATGTTACTTTGTGACTATTTGTATGGAACTTCACACATTAAAAAATTGACCTGTGGGGGGGAAAAAAGCTTCAAAAACATTAATGTATCATTTGCTGGCATTATCCCTTCTTTGGCAGTTATTTAAGGAAATGCCCTGAAGAGAACTGCACAGAAAGTCCACTATAGAAAAAGGAATGCCTGTACACTGTTAGTAGGAGTGTAATGTAGTTCAATCATTGTGGAAGACTGTGTAGCAGTTCCTCAAAGACCTAAAGACAGAAATACCATTTGATCTGGTTCTCTCATTACTGGGTAAATATCCAAAAGAATATAAATCGTTGTATTATAAAGACTCATGCACACGTATGTTCATTGCAGCACTATTCACAATAGCAAAGACATGGAATCAACCTAACTGTCCATCAATGATAGACTGGATAAAGAAAATGTGGTACACATACACCATGGAATACTATGCAGCCATAAAAAATGAGCTAGATTATGTCCTTTGCAGGAACATAGTTGGAGCTGGAAGCAATTATCCTTAGAAAATTACCACAGGAACAGAAAACCAAATACCACATATTCTCACTTACAAGTGGGAGCTAAATGATAAGAACACATGGACACACAGAGAGAAATAATATACATTGGGGCCTATCAGAGGGCAGAGGGTGGGAGCAGGGAGAGAATCAGAAAAAATTAACTGATGGGTACTAGGCTTAATGCCTGGGTGACTACATAATCTGTATAACAATCCCCCATGATACAAGTTTACCTATGTAACAAACCTGCACATGTACCCCTGAACTTAAAAGTTAAAAAAAGAAGGGCCACCATATTTTTATGGTAGGTAGATAAAATTCACTCCTGACACTGGTTTCCTCTCCCTTCTGGGTGTGGTAGGCAGAATAATAGACACCCAAAGAATGCACGTCTAACTTTGAATATATTAGGTTACATAGCAAAATGGAATTAAGGTTGCAAATGAAATTAAGGTTGCTAATCAGCTGACGTCAACATAGGAAGATATCCTGGATTTTCCTGAGGGCGGGGGGCAAATACAGTTACAAGTTTCTTTCTAAGTGGAAGTGGAGGAACAGGGAAGTCAGAGTTAGACATTTAAAGATGCTACACTGCTGGCTTTGAAGATGGATGGGAGCCATGAGCCAAGGAATGCAGGCAGTCACTAGAAGCTGGAAAAGGCAACGAAACAGATTATCTCTTAGAACATACAGAATGAACCCAACCCAGCTGATACCTTGATTTTAGCCCATTGAGACCTGTGTCATATTTCTGACCTCCAGAACTGTAAGATAGTAAGTGTATGTTGTCTAAGTCACTAAATGTGTGGCAATTTGCTATAGCAGCCATGAGAAGCAAAGTGCTGATGACATTGAAGAAGGCATACTAAAAAAAATCCTAAAGAAAATAACTCCAGCAGGAGAAGTGTGCCTTCTCCACAAATAGAAACCATGAGGGAAAAAAATGAGTTTGTGAAGTTATGGCTATTTGGGAAAACTAAACAGGTTTTTAATATTAGCTGAGATATTAAAGTACTGAAAAAAAATGTTTGAAAAGAAAAAGTGTGCTTTAATTATCAATCTATGTATTGTCAATGTAAGGGCTTATCTAAGGTTCAACTTCACATTCAGGATCCCACTTCTAGGCAATAAATGGATTTCAAAGAAAATTGTGAGATACCGTTCATATAAAGTGTTACTCCAAATGTTTTTACATTTTACAATTTTGTACATTTCTGTTTCCCTGATCCTGTACATTTATGTCTTCCCTTCAGCATTGTGATGGCTAATTTAATGGATGAACTTCACTGGGAAGTTAAGCATTATTTTGCATGTCTGTAAGGCTGTTTCTGGATGAGATTAACATTTGAATTTGCAGACTGAGTAAAGCAGATTGTCTTCCCCAATATGGCTCGGCCACATACAATCCTTTGAAGGCCTGAATGGAATGAAAAAGCTGAGTAAGGGAGGATTTGTTCTCTCTGCCTGACAGGCTTCTAGCTGGGACAGAGTTCTACTTCTTCAAGATTAAACTCAGAATAGAACCTACCCCATCGGCTCTCCTGGCTATCCATCTGGCTGAATACAGATCTTGGAATTTTGTCTCCATAATGCATGCTCCAACTCCTTATCATAAATGTCTTTATAAATATTTGTATATTTACATTTATACAAAGAAATTATATATATAATATTAATTCACATAAATACATAAGTTATAATGATATATAATATTAATTATATATGGCATATTGTATGTGTATTTTGTTTCTGTTTTCCTGGAGAACCAGACTAATAAAACTATCAAACATCGTTCTTAGCTGCAACCAATCAACCAACCAACACATAAACAAATTTTTGGCAAATTTAAAGAGAAACAATTTATCAAAAAATTATTATCAGAGATAATTCCATTCATTGGTGCAGATACAGAGCAATGGCAACTCTCCTGCAGTGCTGGCGGAAATATTAACTGATAAAATCCCATTAGAAAATAGTTTACAAAAAGTTTCTAAAACAGAACAATTCAACTCTTAGATATATATACCCAAAAAGAACACAAAAAATTGTACATCAAATGAATATGTAAATGAATCTATAAACAATATTCATTACCTGAAATAGCCCCAACCCAAATGTCTATCAAAAATAGGCTGGATAAGCAAATTTCAGTATATTGATATGGTGGAATACCATACAGTTATAAAAATAAAACTTGTTTCACATGGTAACCTAGATGAATCTTATAATGTTGAGCAAAAGAAGCTAAACACACACACAAATGCATACTGAATGATTCTATTTATGTAGAATTCAAAACACATTTATAGAACTAGAATAACGGTTCCCTTTGTAATGACTGGGAAGAGTATGAAGGAGGCCTCTGGAGTGCTAGTAAAGGTATATCTTGATCTGGTGGTGGTTACATGGCTAATTCACTTCATGAAAAATAATTGAATTGTATACTTGGGATTTGGCATGCTGTCTGTATCCGTCCATTTTCACAGTGCTATAAAGAAATGCCCGAGACTGGGTAATTTATAAAGGAAGGAGGTTTAATTGACTCACAGTTCCACATGGCTGGGGACACCTCAGAAACTTACCATCATGGCAGAAGGGGAATCAGGCACCTTCTTCACCAGGCAGCAGGAGGGAGGGAGTGTGAACCACCTATAAAACCATCGGATCTCATGAGAACTCACTTACTATCACGAGAACAGCATGGGGGAAACCGTGCCTATGATCCAAACACCCTCACTAGGTTCCTTCCTTGACATGTGGGGATTATGGGGATTACAATTCGAGATGAAATTTGGGTGGGGACACAGAGCCCGACCGTACCTCAGGGGAGGAGGTTGCAGTGGGCTGAGATCGTGCCGCTGCACTCCAGCCTGGGCGAAAGAGTGAAACTCTGTCTCAAAAAAAAAAAAAAAAAGAGATTAAGAGGAGAGCTGGATAAAATAAAAATAATAATAATAATGAAAATGAGTGGGAAATTTAAGGACAAATAAGACTTGAGAAAAGAAAAGAATGTCAGAAACTAAGAATGGCAGTAGATTTCTCCACAACACTGGAGACTAAGAAAATGGAGAAATGCCTTTGAAATTCCGGAAGATTTATTTTTTTTCAAACTAATATCCTAAACCCAACCTGAAACCAGAATAAAAGATATTTAATATGTCAGAATTGCCTTGCAGCCTTTCCTGCAGAGCGACTGGAGAACATGCTCTAGCAACACAAGGGAACAAAGTAGAAAGTAGAAGGCATGGGACTCGGGAAATGATGACTGGAACCAAGAGAGGGGTAAAGAAACCCCACAGCTTGACAGCAGTTTGGTACCCAGAAAGTAACAAGTCCTAATTCAAGCAGGAGGAACAAGCTCTCCAAAGGTAAGTTTGCTGAAAAAAATATAGACTTGATAAATACATGGTATGATAGACATCATGGTAAAGTACATGGAAAAACAAAGGGCATACATGTAAAATAATTTAGGCAAAAAAACACAGGGCAATTACTTGTTGCAACTATACTACACTTCTGAACTCAATAAACAGTACTTTGCCATAACGATATAAACACAGATTATCTCAACTAAAAATAGTGCTAGAACTATATTAAGAGCATGGGATGAGAACACAAAATATAATCTTGGCAATTTTCACATGTATAATACATTGCTATTAATTCTCAGCACCATATTGTAATATAGATCTCTTGAACTTATTCCAGCAAAAAATGGTAAGTATGTGATGTAATGCATATATATGTTCATTAGCTTGATTTAGGCATTCCACAGTGTATACAAATTTCAAAGCATCATGTTGTATACCCATAAATATACATAATTTTTATTTGACAATTTTTTAAATAAAAAAATTTTTAAAAGAGAATGGGAGAAGCGGTTGAAAATACAGTGAAATTAACATATGAATCATAATAAAAAATACTCAATATATGGCAAACAGAACTAATCAGTAAACAAACAGCACTTAAAACATACTGTATAGAAAAACATGGAAATCACAAGACAGAATTCAAAGCTGTTGACCCTGGAGACTGAATTTTGATGGGCTGTCACTGTTTTTTATTATAATTACTTTTCATATTATTTAATTTATTTTAAAAAACCATGTGTATGTATTAATTTAATAAAACTTTTATAAATTAGTTGCTAAGAAATCAAAACTCTCATATTTATTAAACCATTATCCCATTGGACATAAGAAGTAACCTGTATTGAATATAAGGTTTTTACATGTTTATATATATATAAATTCACACATGCAGACAAACACACACACTTTTAGTGTATACTTATGTGTGTTAATAGGGATATTTGTAAAAATGTTGCATCTTAAGGGGTATTATTTTCCCCCATATACATAGTATAAACTGAACAAATGGATTTGATTCAGAATTTCCCCAGTAGTCATCTCTTCACAAGAAATAATAGTGTTTTCCTAAAAACCTGTAAGCTATTTTTAAAATCTCCATATGAATTTCGATTACCCTAGTATGAAATATTTAAAGTGGGAGATTATTATAGAAATGCTACATGACTTTCTTCTATCCAGCAGTGATAAGATATTTCAGAATGATCTTTGCAAAAAAAAAAAAATGTATTACACTTAAGTCAGCAAACTAAGGCATCTATTGAATGCAAATACAACTAAAAGCCTTGTATTCTTCATTTATTCTAGGAGGGCAAACATTCAGCAAGCCTCTGTAATACATCTTAATATCAAAAGCAGACTCGAAAAATTTTTCTTTTCCTTTAGGAAATTGATCCCTCCCCAGTAGATCCTGTGGGTTTTCACGCTGTAGTTTTGTAAATGTTAGAAGAGCACAGCTGAAAGTAATCAGAAATCTAAAAAGACAACAGTAATGAACAGCAACAATAAACCAATTTAAACAATAAGACAACGTATCAGATCACGTAACTGAAAGCCCAAAGATTAATAAGGTTCAGGGTCAACCTAATACAATGACTCTCCTCTGTTGTCCTTCAGTTCTCTTATGTCCACCCACCTCCCTCTCTCATCTTCATCCTCTGGGTGTTAGCAAGATTATGGAATCAGTCCCAAGTCTCCCATCTCCAAAGGGAGAGACAGGGCAGCAATTCCACAGCTGTTCCAGAAACTCATATGCTCTGTCCTTGTATGAACCATGTGTTTCTGATTCTTTGACATTTTTAGGACCTTGCTAATTCTAGAGAGACTGATCTTTCCAAGGTTGCCAATTCCTAGAGATCACAAAGGGCTCTCCTGCAAGCATGCCTTTGACATGCAAACTAACCAATCCACAGTCCATACCCATAACCACTTCTCTTATCAAGCTCTCATACTCCAGACCACTATCCACCTGCCCTAGTCACCCCAAGGACCAGGTATCAAACAACTAAGGACAGTCAGTCCCTAAGCCCCACAGCCTGTGAAAGTTATCAAAACTAGCCAGTCCTTAACCTTCTTACCTTGCCTTGCCTGGTATGTCCCATAGAACTCACAATATAGGATCTTGGCCACCTTTGGCAAGAGCTCCTTCTGCCTCTTGACCAACACCAGTCCTTCCTCATGTAGCCCCCATGGGGTGGCATGCCCCTTCTCTTGGGATCTGTGAGTATAACAAACTGTCTTTTTGATGACAGTTGTCTCCTAACCTGTTTATCTCACCATACCTAAATAATAACAAAGTTTACACTTAAAACATTTTTCCTGCCATAATTGCCAAAATTAGACCACACATCTACCCCAATAACTAGCAAAGAAAATAAAATTACACTTCGAGATGGGTTTTCCAAAACTGTGTGAAAGGATGCTGTTTCCAAAACTGTGTGAAAGGATGCTATAATAAACTCTCAAGGGTATGCAGTGTATTTTAGATTTTTGAAGGAAATATAGCAATACTCAACATCTGTAGGACATTACAAAATCTATTAGCTCAAGGTCATTCACAATTTCAACGTGAGATGCTGTCACATTCCTTTCAACGATGATACACCTTTGAGAAGCTGTTTTTTCAATAGTTGTTTTGATAAAGAGCAAGCATTGCACAAAATCAGTTAGGTTAAGGTAATGAGGGTGGTGATATACGATCTAAGCCCAGGTTTGAGAAGTTTTGAACTGCTAGGTATTTCTTTTGACTCAAAGACATCATAAAAAGTTATCTGGGAGTGCAGTTAAACTATTGTGGAAGACAGTGTGGCGATTCCTCAAGGATCTAGAACTAGAAATACCATTTGACCCAGCAATCCCATTACTGGGAATATACCCAAAGGATTATAAATCATTCTGCTATAAGAACACATGCACATGTATGTTTATTGTGGCACTGTTCACAGTAGCAAAGACTTGGAACCAACCCAGATGCCCATCGATGATAAACTGGATAAAGAAAATGTAGCACATATACACCCTGGAATACTATGCAGCCATAAAAAGGATGAGTTCATGTCCTTTGCAGGGACGTGGATGAAGCTGGAAACCATCAATCTCAGCAAACTAACACAAGAACAGAAAACCAAACACCACATGTTCTTACTCATCAAGTGGGAGTTGAACAAAGAGAATACACAGACACAGGGAGGGGAACGTCACACACCTGGGCCTGTCAGGGGGTGGGGGGGCCAGGGGAGGGTTAGCACTGGGAGAAATACCTAATTTCTGTAGATCATAGAATCTGTAGGTACAGGTAATAACCTGTAGCTCACAGGTTGATGGGTGCAGCAAACCATCATGGCACGTGTATATCTATGTAACAAACCTGCACGTTCTGCACATGTACCCCAGAACTTAAAATATATTTTTTTAAAAAAAAAGTTACTTAGACACTAAAGACACAGGGAACCAAGAAATTTGGGAATCTCAGAATTAGGAAAATCAGACCCAAAGGCTGCTACGGATGAAGTCAGCTTCTTCTCGGGAAGCTGGGCTTCATGGTTGATGTCTGAAGAAAATTGTGGCTCTGTTAGAAAGGAGGTAGAAGGAAATGCTTATAGAAGCGTTCTGTCTATGAAATTACTATTATTTCTCTTAAAATCATCAGGTCTGTTTCTTCTGCTAAAGTGTTTCTAAAACACACACACATACATACACACACACACACACGCGTGCACACACACACACACTTTATACTCATTTTTCAAGTTTTCTTAAACCAGTCTGAAAACTTTTCTATAGGTCAAAAATATTGGTTATCTTTTATTACATGCCAACTTCTTGTGAATATGTTCCATTACTTCTAATTCCAACAATAATCTCAAGAAAACTGAGCCCAGTTAAGATTAAAATCACTTACCTAGCAAATGTTGGTGCAAGACTATCTGGTTCCAAATATGACTTAATGCTTTCCCATCTTAATTTTTACATTTCTGAAGTACTTGTTTGCTCTTTTGCTTCATGTTTTACCAATTCCTCTGTGAAATGCTCTCTTCCCTTATCCTATGTGACCCCGAACTATTCTGATTGATTCTCCCTTTTAGTCTGTTTTATACTTTCTATTTTAATCTATTATATTAAAAATACCTCCTTTATCTGTTTATATTGTCCTCTTTCTTCTCCATTACCAAATGAAGGTTTTTCTTAAAATGCCTCCCTCAGCCTTTTGCTCTCAGAACTTTCTAAGTCATTTCTCTGCACTTGATTCTCATATTTCTAACATACATTCTATTCCATTCCATACTTCCTATTGGACATTTCCACTTGAATATCTCACTTTTGCTTCAGAATCACCATATCTAAACTGATAACATTACCTACCTTCCCAAAGCAGCACTGGTCTCCAAACTCCCTTTTCATGCCCTCATTATCTAGACTTGAAACCTCAGACTGCACCCTGACCTGTCATTTCCCCCCCGTCCCCCCGCACTGACTGCACTGCCTCTGCCTTACGTGCAGTTCTCTCAGATATTCCTCCAGCTGGCTCCCTCAGTTACTCATTAGGTCTCGGTTCCACTATGACCTCCTCAAAGAGGCTTTCCCCATTCTGCCAGTATAAATAAACCCTCTTCCCATCATTCTCTCTTTCTTGCTCTCTTTTTTACAGCACATGTTATATTTATCCTTATGCAATATATTTATTTATTGACTGGTATGCCAACTAGAATGCAAGCTCCATGAGGGCAGAGATTTGCCTATCTTGGTCTCCACTGTACCATCAGTACGGAGAGCTATATCTAGACAAAAGTAGTCCTTTAACATTTGTTGAATGAATTGATAAATAATTAAGCATATTCTCTTCTATATAAATATGTTTTGTGCATTACAAAGCACATTAAAAATATTAGGGGCTATAAAATAAATACTCTCATAATATATAAAATAAAATGAAAATTGCACTCAATGCCCCCTTGCCTTGCTCCCTCCCCCAGTTCAACCTCACTGTGGGTTCACTAAGCCTCCTCTTAGAATCAATATTTTTTCTCTTTATGTTTTTTCTTTATAACTTTTATCTCTCTTAATTTTATTGTTAATTTCATTGTAAATTATAGATTGTTTAATTTATAGTTAATTGAATATTCTTCTATTTTCTCATTTATTAATAGAGAAAAAAGGTTAAAACTTCTGTCTACTTCTAGGGTCCATAACAAGCGGTATAATTGTGTCATGACTCCCAAAATAGGTGCTAATTCCTAC
This sequence comes from Colobus angolensis palliatus, assembly GCF_000951035.1. Lineage (NCBI taxonomy): Eukaryota > Metazoa > Chordata > Mammalia > Primates > Cercopithecidae > Colobus > Colobus angolensis. The sequence continues at coordinate 1,823,349 of NW_012117411.1, read as the reverse complement.
ATTCACAGGGACCATGTGGGCCACAGTTTAATTTCCTTAGAAATTATAATAAACATTTCTATAGATAGATACAGATGGTACAGATCTAGATAGATAGTACTAAGCTATACCTGTTGAAAAAGTAACAGAATTTAATTCATATTTCTTTTTTTAGGGTCCTTCACTTCTTTGAATTACTATGTTCTATTATTCTTTTCTGCTTTCCAACATTATTTTAATAAATATAAATGAAACGTTCCAAGTGTGATTTTAAATCATACATAGAAAAAGTTTAGTGATAATCTACCTCTGCCTAAATTGATAAGGTTGTCTTTTATCAAAATAGTTTTCTGCGTTATAGTCTTGTTTTTGAACTGCCGCCATTTTAACATTCTCCCAGTGACTGAATGTCTGTTTGACGACTACTTTGCAGAAAAATGAATTTGTTTTTCTCACCTCACACTTACTGCTAACTAGGTGAATGGAAGCTGGGCATGATACTAGAAAGTAGAGGTAATCATTTGGTGTTTATAAATCTTCCAAAATGCACTTCATTCTGGTTATGGCTTAGTAGAGTCTCCTATCAGTGCTATCATTAATGTGAAAAATGAAATAATTAAATATTATTAGTTATTTTACGGTACAAAAATAGATAATACCCAGTTTCAGAGCGCCTAGGCTTCCTGACTTCCTAGTGAATGCAGACGCTGTTTAATGCCAACATTTGTGGAATGACAGTGTTGAAGGAGGGTTATCTTTCAAGCTTTAACAAAGCCCAAATTTCAGTAAAATAAAAGTCAATGTCACTTTATTAATTATACGTAATTCATATTATCAGCTTCTAATATAAACTTTGAAGAAGTCAAATATCACCAGCTTACTCTTTAACCCTATCTGTGCCCTTTTTAATTAATTATGTCTTTAAAATATTGACCTCCAAAACTAACATGATTCTTTCAGGATACTTCTGTACTGATTGGGGAATTAGGCTTTGTACTTTTCATAATATAAAAGAAGAAAATGAACTTTGAGGTGAAAAAGGTCATATATTTAATCCTCTCCCATTTAACAAGGCATTAATCAATTAACCTCTATGAAATACACTAATGTCCTTCATATGTAAAAGTGTGGACAACGCCCAGCTTCAGTGGTTTGTATGAGAATTATGTAAAACATTCATGACATGGGAAAGCACCCAGCATTACCCGGTACTCAGTAGACATGCCATAAGTATATCACGCTTGAAGGGATCACTGTCACAAAACGTGAAATGAGGTTATGACATAGAATTTCTTTAAAGGTTACAAAAAAGCATAAAGCCAAATTTAAACCTTTGTATGCCTTTATCTATGCATTTAATTTAGTCAAAAAGCATTTACTGTGTCTCTTATGCGTGCAAGTCTGGGTTCTAGGTGATAGGACCCCAAGATATCCATTTACTGATTTCAAGGGGAAGAAAAGTAGTTGTAGGAATAAATGTGTGAGAATAAAATCACAAGAAAATGCAATAAGAATGTTTATCTAGATACTTTATGAAATTGACCAGACATTTTGGTTTTATGTGGATGTAGCCATGTCCATCTTTCTAATTGAAAATTCACTTAACCTAGGTATAGATTATGCAAACTGTTGGTTCTCTGATTGGGCTCCTAAGTCAGTATCATTCTAGGGAACTACTAAAAGGATGAGAAGATGGGAATCTGGTTCATCACTCCTCACCCTGTTCTAAAACAAGCAGAGCTGTCCTGACTTTAGCATCTTTACATAATGGGGTTCAATTCAACAGTTTATTAATTTAAAAGTTGTCCAGAGCAAATAAATAAATAAATAAATAAAGGTTGAAACAATAACAAACAAATAAAGGTTGAAAGTCACTAAAAAGAATTATTGTTTCACTAAAGCCAGGCAGAGGAAGACAAATATCACGTTCTCACTCGTATGTGGGAGTTAAAAAAGTTGATCTCATGGAGGCAGAGAGTAGAATGATGGTTACCAGAGACTTGGAAGTGGGGAATCTAAAGAGAGATTGGTACAAATCTACAAACACAGAGTTAGAAAGAGATAGTTCTAATGTTCAATAGCAGAGTAGAATTAGTATAGTTAATGACAATGTATTGTATACTTCAAAATACCTTAAAAAGAGGGCTTGAAATGTTCCCAGATTATAGAAATGATAAATGCTCAAGGTGATGGACAACTCAAGTCTCCTTATCTGTCATTACACAGTCTGTGCATGTAGCAAAATATCAAATGTATTTATTCCATAAACATGCACAAATATTTAAATTAATAAAAATAAGTAAAAATAAATCTTATCCGACAACTCAAAGAATTGTTTCACTAAAGCAAACTATTCAAATCTAAATATCATAGAATTATGCACATATCATCTCCAAATTTTAGCAAGGGTGTTATAGAGAAGCCTCTCTGCACATGTGACCTTTGAGCTCAGACATGGAGAATGGAAAGAAACCAACTATTCCAAGAACTCAGGGAATAGCATTCCAGGTAGAAGGAAATCAAAAGTTCTGAGTTAGTAAAGTGTAGAAAACAGTTTCATTGAACAAAAAACATAGCCAGTGTGACTGACGTATTGCAGACAAAAAGGCAAGTGGAACAAGATGAGACTGGAAAGGGAGGTAGTTTTGAGATTGTGCAGGCCCTTGTAAGTCATGGAAAAGAGTTTGGATTTTATTCTACATTCAAGGAAAAGTCACTGAAGGGTATGATTAGGGGAGTCTTCTTTAAAAACTGCTGTGGCTTTAGTATGATAATGAATTTGAAGGGAGCAAGAGGAGGAAATGAACACATTTAAAGGTATTAGTATAGTGAAGGAAAGAGATCATGGTATCTTGGATTAGAGTGGAATAATAGCAGTGGAATTGCAGAGCTATGGATATATTTTGCAAGTAGAATCTTCAAAACTTGCTGGTGGATTGGACAAGGTAGATATAGAAAAGAGAGAAACTGAAGATGATCCCTCTTTATTTTGTGAGCATCATGTGGTGCCATTTACTGAGATGGTGATTTCCGGATGGAAGACCAGCCTGGGAAAACAATCAAGGGTTCTCCTTTGGACACACTAAGCTTGAGATGCCTGTTTGACAACCCAGTAGATCAAGTAGATAACTAGGAAATAGAAGAAGGAGAAGAAGGAGAAGAAGAAGAACAAGGAGAAGGAGAAGAAGGATGAGGAGAAGAGGAGAGGAGGAAGAAGAACTAAGAATTATTGGGCACTGTTACTATATATGAGATACTGTCTGAAGTTCTTGGCATGTATTAAGTCATTTACCTTCAAAACAACTTATGGAATAAGTTCTTTCGTATTATTAAGTACAATTACTAGTATTTCTATTGTATTAAAGGGGAAATTTAGACACAAAGAAAGTAAGTAACTGGGTCAAACAACTAGCAAATGGTAGAGTTGGGAACCAAGTCCACTCAGTCAGGCCCTTGAGCCCATCATCTTAACTTCTACACCCCATGGCTTCTAGGACTTGTGGCCCAGGAGAGCAGCCTCAGTTGTAAATAGATATTTGTGAGTTCTTAATTAATAAACGTTTTAATCCAGAATATTTTTATTGAGAACCTGCTATCTACTCACAATGCATCAGATGGTAATAAAAGTTTTGATGAAAACTAACACAGTGTAAGGAAAGTAGGATTGCCTGGAGTTGGAGTGACTGTTGTGTAATACAGCATAACCAGGGATGGTCCCTCTGAGGAGGTGATATTTGAGCATACAGATGAAAGAAGTGAAGATGCAAGCTGTGCACATATCTGATAAGTGGAAGTGTCACAAACAGAAAGAACAGTAAATTCAAAGGCCCTGTGGCAGAGGCATGCTTAGCATGTTTAAATATCAGCGAGGAAGCTAGGGTGGCTGGAGTAGAATAAGTTAGGGAAAATATTAGCATGAGGCTGAAGAGATACTAAGTCATCAGATACTATTTAAGCCATCTAACTAGATGAGATCACCTATGGAGAGTGTTTAGAAAAAGAAAACCTAGCTCTGAAGCATTTTTTATTTAGAAGTCAGATAAAAGAAAAGAAACTGCAAAGATAGAAGGAAAGCTCTATCTTTGCAAACAAGAGAAAAAGCGGAAGAGTGCGACGTCAGAAAAGCTAATAGCCGAGAGTATTTTAACAAAGTGATAAATTGTTCAATGCTTCTGACAAGTCCAACAAAATGCGGATAGAGTCAGGTCCATTAGATTTGACAACATAGAAGCTGTTGGTGATCTTGACAAAGTAGGTCCATTGGAATGGTAGAATGGGGATGGGCTTTATTATCAAACTAAAGCCTAAATTCTTGATTTACCATTCATAATTTCATGCGCCTTTCATAGGTTCCCTAACATGAATGTACTTTTGTCATGTGTAAAGTAGGGTAAAAACATTCCCCTTGGCTGGGCACAGTGGCTCATGCCTTTAATTGTAACACTTTGGGAGGCCAAGACAGGCCAAGGTGCTTGAGCCCAGGAGTTTGAGACCAGCCTGGGCAACATAGGAAGACCCCCATATCTACAAAGATTTAAAACAATTGCTGGGCATGTTGACATACCTGTGGTCTCATCTGCTTGGGAGGCTGAGGTGGAAGGATTACTGGACCCTGGGAGGTCATGACTGTAATGAGCCTTGATTACACCATGGCACTCCAAACTGGGCAACAGAGTGAGACCCCGTCCCCCAAAAAAAAAAATCCTCTTAGAGAATTGTGATGATTAGTGATAATGTGTATAAATCATCAAGCCACGTTAATGATCCTGGCCTTTTTGCACTAGCCTTAGTAACTGAGTTTCTGCTTGTTTCCAAGGCCCAATTCTCATCTTGTGTTCTGTTAGAAATTGAGATGCCTGTTTGACAACCCAGTAGATCAAGTTGATAACTAGGAAATAGAAGAAGGAGAAGGAGAAGAAGAAGAACAAGGAGAAGGATAAGAAGGATGAGGAGAAGAAGAAGAGGAGGAAGAAGAAATTTTAAAGTTCTTCTTTTAAAGAGTGATGCTTTTAAAGAGTGAAAATATGATGGCATAGAATTAAGGACTCATAAATATCTGAATATCATCATTGGCAGAATTCTCTCCAGGCTACATCCTTCAGGAAGAGAGAGTAAAGCATCTCATGAGATGAAGCTCCTAAGGTGCTCAGAGGCCACACACCTCAGATGGAGATGATGGAGATGAAAAGGAGCAGGGCAGAGACAGTCCCCCGTGCCTCCCATGGCTGATTGGGGCAGCGATGGAAGAGAGGAACTAGAAGAGGGTTAGGTCCAGGCCCATGGAAGGATAAAAGCACTGAGCAGAGAAAAAATGTCTATAGTTACTTTAAAGGAGCCCATGTCTCATCATTCTGGAAGGAAGAAGCAAGGGAATTCATGCTCATCTGTGTCCTTTTTTAAAAAAAAAAAAAAAAATCCTTTTGAAAGTTTCACCTTCCTGTACTATGATGGAAAGAGGGCCTTCGAATTGTATCTATCCCTGACAGCATTCCTTCTTACAGTGAAACCTGTACCTGGGAATGGGAGCCGGGAGTGCAGGGGGATGTGCAGGGTGCAAGAACAGAAAAGAGCCTTGGGCTCCCCCTAGAGGTCTATGTGCTCCAGTTTGCTTAACCTGGTTTCTGCCTTGTTCTATGACTAAATAGTCACTTTAATAATATTCTTAGAACTAGAAACCTGCTCCACCCCTTCCATTCTTTCCCCTTTCCACCAAACCCACTTTTAAATTTCCCCCAAAATCCAGCTCTGAAGCCATGCCTTGCATACTTCAAGATTTACTGGCAAACTCCTTAGATACCAACTGCCTGCCTGCCTTGACATCTGAGATTATTGATGCTGAATTCTCTGCTGAATTCTCTCTTATTGCATATTTTCACTAATTACTGTTTTGAAGCCTCCAGAGAGGACTGTTTGCCTACGTATTGACAGAGATTCTAGATATCAATTCAGCCTCCTCTGCTGGATTTCTTCCCAGCACCTGCTTCAATCTAATTTCAGATTTCTAAAATTCAATCTAATTTCAGATTTCTGTTCTTTTGATACAGCACTGTCCTGTTGCAGTGAATGTGCAAAAATTGACCATGTCCTAAGCTGAATCTGTGTTTATTCTTGCAATTGGCTTGAAAATGTTGCTTGCCGTTAATGAAAATGTAAAGCAATGATTACTTTATACTGGGAGATCCTGGAGAGCGGGGTTATGTCTTAATTACCTCTAATCTCCAGGATCTAGCCCACTACCTGGCATATAGTAGATGCTCAGTAGATGTTTCTGAAGGAACAGAATAAATTATTTCCCTTTCAGGCATTTATGAGCTAAGCTCAATGTCATGGAAATAATAGCACAGTTGTGTCTACCTGACTTTACTTTTGAAGTGGTTAATGTGAATCTCACAACCTTTCTAAATTTTCAACAATTAAACTAGCTTACTATAGGCCTTTTCTAGTGCCCTTTCTAAAAAAAAATCAAAAAGAGAAACCAGTCTATAAATTCCGGTTTCAAGGATAGTCACTAACATCCTTTGAGGACGTGTCGGGAGTCATAAGGTGAAAGCAACTGAAAGCGAACCCTGGAATAGCAAAATTGCCTACTTTTTAAGGAAATGGGGCTTTCTCTAGTATGGTAATGCCTTCATGACATTCCTTAGGCACTTGAATGGTCATTTCTCTATATCAAAGTTTCTCAAAAGGAAGAAAATAGGTCAATAAGAGAGCTCTGTCCATTTGGTAAGAAGTTACCTCAAATTCCATGTGAATATTTGCATTTAGAATATAATGATTTTTAAATGACAACTCTAAATATTAATGTGAGATACTGGTAGTAAAGTAGTCAGTTATACTTAGATAATTTACAAACTTACATCAAAAATCATGTGGGAAAATATATTCATTAAAACTGGCAAAAACAGCAAAATTCAACCACGTAAGAATTACTATAGGACTAAAATACCATATTTGTTGCATGAGTATGATATCAGCTACTGATGTTCGAAAATCATTAAAAGAATGAGTTGCTATATTTTTTTAACAAAGTCATTGATTTGCCTGGTTTTCTTTTTATTCAACAAATTTCACAAATACTTTGCTAATTGTTAATAATGCAAACAGGAGAAGGACACTGCCCCTAACCTTAAGAGTTCTCATTCCATTTAAGTAAAAAAATTATGCCTTGTGATTATTATCTCATATTTTACTAAATTAGTTAAGCTGGCCAGCTAATTTGGTGTTAAATAGACACAATCAAGTTATGTTTATTTAAAATTTGTTGTACAATGTATAGGTTATCTACATTGTGTATTTCTCCTCCTTCTTAGCCTGCTGCTGAATTTTGTTCTTTTACTACTTAGTAACACACTCATGAGACAATGTACTCAGAAAGCCATAAGAAGTTAAATTATTCTTCAACTGACAGATTACAAAAAAAGACTTGCATGCTTAACTGATAAATACAAATGTATAAGATGCTTTTAGATTACCATAAGAACAGGTAAAAAGAAATGTGAAGGGAAGATATAAACCAACAACTCACAAAAGAAAAAGATTCCCTTCATTAATAGTGAAATAGATGTAACTTTAACCAGTAACATGCCATGGATCACCTGTTGTTCTGAAAACATTTTCAAGATTGATAATGTCCAGATAATAAAAATGTGGCAAGAACAGAATTACATATATGATAGTAGAAACAAACAATCAAGATGATGTTTAGGAAGAGATTTCAGCAATATGTCTCAAAATTTTAAATTCATATGTCATGTACCCAGTAATTCAACTCCAGAAATATTTACACCAGTTCTCAGATAAGAATGTTCATTTGAGCTTTGTTTCTAATAGCAAAATTTGAAATAACCTGAATTGTGATTTTCAAAAAGGGAGATAACTGAATAAATTATTGCACAAATCATGTAATACTAAGTAGCAATTAAAAGGAATGAGGTTAAACTATGTGTACTGACATGGAATGTTATTCAGCATGTAACTTTAAGTAAATGGAAAACAAGTTGTAAGTGCATAGCATAATTTCATTTTTGTGATAAATAAAAACCAACAAGCGTATATGTACATGTGTTTGTTTGCGCTTAGAAAAATCTAGAAGGATATTTATGATCATTAAGATAGGTTCCTTCTGAAGAGTGAGACTGGGGTGAGAGTGGAGGAACAGCTCATGTTTGTATTGTCTGATTTTTTTACAAATGCATATTAATTTCACCTTTTAAATGTTTTAACTACTCTTTTCTCCTCCTTTATCAGCAGTTCTGAAAAAAAAATTTTAGAGTCTGGATTTAAAATTCAAATCCTGACTTGGCATTTTCTAGATATGAAACTAAAACCACAGTCTAAGAAGTAGTAGCCATAATCTTTAGGTTCCATGTCTGCATTGACACATATACATGAAGCCTTTGTTCTAAAATCCCATACCTTGAGACCTGAAGCAGAGAGTGTATACCTGTGAACACTGTTTATGTTGTGTGTGGGGTGAAATGCTATATGCTAAGAAGGAGAAGCCACAGCCAAAGAGCCCTATCACACAATTCGATGCTACCAGAGCTCAGTAAGTAGTGCAGTCAAGACTCTAGCAACCCAATCTTTATGAAGCGTATTTGAGAACTTTGTACACAAATACATTACTTAACTTTGGGATTCTCCATTTAAGGTTATAACCAAATTGCTTCTGTGAAGTATTTTTGGGCTGCTAGATATTTTTGTCGAAACGAAGTTACTTGTAAAATCTTAAGACAAATTCTGCAAAAATTTTTCCATTAGCATATTGAAAAATGTCACGTTTTCTCTATCAGATTTCATAAACTGACAGCCATTTTATTAAGTTAAATAACATCAGCTTTAATAATGTTTTTATTTGTCAGTCATCAGATTATTGTTCTATATTTATCTTCTTCCTGAGAGCAACAGGAACAATCAGTACCATGTATCTTTTGTCCAGAAAAGTTTCATGTCTTCCAGGATTTTATTGGATACTCTATAATAATTATAATAGTTACTGTGCTTAAAATTTATTGTGAAATTGCTGAATACTGAACACTGTTCTAAGGGCTTTACATAAATTAACTTATTTAATCGTCATAACAAACCACAGAAGAGGCACTATTGTAGTCCCATTTTATAGAGGAGGGAAATAAAGCAATGAGAAGTTTAGTAACTTCCCATAGTTATACAGCTGGTGACTGGAGAAGCCAGACTTCAAGTCCCAGGAGTCTGGCTCCAGGGTCTGTACTCCAGCCCTGACTTCTAGACCATGTGGCCCAACTACCCACAAACCAGAAGTATGTGTGATTGGGAACCGCAAGGCCAGGATCTGATGAAGGTGAGCATAGAGTGCTGGTATGAGGTATACCACAAGCCTTGCTCACCCCCACCTCTGCATTCTCCACACCCAGGAATTAACAGGGAAGAAAATATAATCCCTTTGCACATATGATCATTTAAAAAATCACATTTTCTGAAGAATATTGTTTTGTCATTTTGATGCATATTTCCACCTCCTACAAATACAGCATTCACTGAAAAATAAAATTACTCTGAATTATTTAAAAGTCCAAAATGTGACTCCTTATCTGATATATCTTGAAACCATAAAATAATAGTAGTAGATCAATTATTTTGATCCACACTAAGGCTTTCAGGAGACCAGGCTGAGCATACACGCTTCCCAAAGGGAAAATTCCAGGAAATCTCTGATGCCTTAGAATGCTCTAAACCAGAGGTTGCTCACTCACATACCTGTAGGGTCCAGAAAGCCAGGAAGGTAAATTTAATATGTAGATCCTGGGGAGCATAATATAATCAGCAGTGGGGAAACGTGGAAGTAACTGGAGAGGGCACACTTCACCTAAGAACATGCAGAGTTAGTTTGTTAAACACTGAACTAGTCACATAAAATATGGCAGAAATTATATTCTGCTCTAAACAGAATTGCATAGCAATGTGCTTCTTGGTCCATCCAATCTGACAGTTTATTCCATTTCCTGGAGCACACCGTTACTGTTCTTACTCTTCCTCTGGCCTCAGCTTAATGCCAATCTCCCAATAAATTTTCTCTGACACCCAGCAGATTGGATTAAGTGATTATGGTATATACTTTCCATTGTAATTTTGTTAAATATAATTTTTATTATAATTTTTTGTTCAGAAGCTTGTCTATTAACTATTGATCCCCAGAATATGAGATCCCTGAAGGTAGGAACAGAGTCTGTCTTGTTCACTCTAAATTCACTTAGTCATTCAAAAAATAGTTATCACACTCCTATTAAACACCAGGTACTATTATTCTAAAACCAAAATATACCAGTGAGTAGACAGCAGGCAAATTCTCTGTACATAAGTCTCATTGGTCTTATTTTAGTGGGAAGATGTGGAATGAACGAGTGAATTAATTCATTCATTAATGTGTGCTTTGTTAGATGGTGATAAGAAATGCGGAGTATAAAGTAGTTAAGGCAGAGGGTATGCAGGTTGGCAGTAAGGGTTAATGTTTATAAAGGCTAGCAGAGAAGATCTCTCTAAGAAGGTGACATTTGAGCAAAGACATTAAAGAAATTATGAGTAATACATGAAGCTGTCTGGGGGAGAGCTTTCCAGACAAAAGGAACATTTAGCCCACAAGTTCTTAAGCAGGAAAGTGCTTTGCCTGATTGAGGAACAGCAAAGGGCATTGGTTTTTGGAATATGCTCAGCAAATGAATGAAGTAATTAATGTGTTCTCAAAGACAGAGCTGTTGAGAAGCAAAATATAATCATTTTAATATTACCTTCTCTTCCTTCCCTTATGATAAAAAATGCCAATAAAGAATGAAATGACAGAAAGATTAGACAAGAGGGGCAGGAGGGATCTAGGTACTATAATACATAATTTAGTAAGGATGATTGCATGATTAACTCACACTTGTTCATTTACATAAAGGTCTAAAGTTTGGCATGGCCAAATGATATGTGCAACACAGTATAGATCTATTTAACACCAGTATATGCACCATAATTCACCAATATCTAACCATAATTGTTAGATTATTTTGTTTACTTTCGAAAAATTGTACTTCACCTTTTTTCAAATGTTTCAGGTATAAATCTCAAACATTTATATGTCAATTGGCATTATATATTACTAATTGATCTTTTCTACTTTTCATGTTTCTTATCATTTAAAATGCATTAGTTACCATGGAAACAATATCACGGAGTAAAGACAAAACTTGGTGACATCCACAAGTGAAATATGAAATCAATTACCATAATGGCTGTGCAATTTATGGTAGTTACTCAGAAAAGGTTTAGGTGATCTAATATGAAATAAATATTATAGAATGAGTGGGAAGGTGTGGTCACGCATCAGAGTTTCTTTCGCCCACAATCTCAGGTGAATTTTATTATAAGCCACCCTCATAAAATGTATGTCTTATTTCAGATATATTTTTGCCACAGAAATCATCTCAGAAATGGTTCATAGTTTCAGTTGTCCTGAGAAAAGAGTGGCTATGAAACAAAACAGTTGCATTTCCTGTAGCTTTTTCACTGCTCTTCCACTCCAGGATCCTTGCCTCCCTCCAAGCTGCCCCTCATTCTGAAGTGCTGACCTCCTTCCAGTGACTACTTTGCAGAAGATGAGTCTGCCTCAGCTCAGGAGAAGACACAAGGTCGACAACCACTAAGATGGTGAGATTTTAGAGCACCAAGAACGTATCTATATAAAAACATTACCCCTCACCTATGGTTTCTTGTGCATGAAATTCCACCATTTATTTCTGTTTGTTGAGTATTATCTCTCCCCTCAAAAAAAAACCCTTACAGGCCGGGCGCGGTGGCTCAAGCCTGTAATCCCAGCACTTTGGGAGGCCGAGACGGGCGGATCATGAGGTCAGGAGATCGAGACCATCCTGGCTAACACCGTGAAACCCCGTCTCTACTAAAAAATACAAAAAACTAGCCGGGCGAGGTGGCGGGCGCCTGTAGTCCCAGCTACTCGGGAGGCTGAGGCAGGAGAATGGCGTAAACCCGGGAGGCGGAGGTTGCAGTGAGCTGAGATCTGGCCACTGCACTCCAGCCCGGGCGACAGAGCAAGTCTCCGTCTCAAAAAAAAAAAAAAAAACCCTTACAAGTTTCAGTTCTGAATTTCAGAAATTTGAGACTAGAATGCATCTCAAAGATCCTCATATATTATGGCTGAGGAAACTTGAACCCTTCAGTGAGGAAATGGCTTTTTTAGGGTCAAATATCAAGTAAGGAGCCGAGCTAAATTAGGGAATGACTATCTCCTAACTCTCAACAATAAACCTGGAGCACTAGAGACCTGGAAGAGGGATGTGGGGAAAGCAGGAGAAATGGTTGCAGATAGTGCATTTGGAATACAATTTCAATGAAATGGAATGAAGATCCAGAGAGATCAAAATGGGAAAGAAGGGGAAACCAATATAAGAACGATTTGTGGGTGGTTAGATTTGGAATACTGCACAACGGTGAAAAAAACAGCCACTAACACTTGCAACAATATAAGTGGACCCTCCAGAATAATATTAAATGCAGGAAATCAGTTCCAAAGCAGTATATATAAAATTCAAAAACAAAGAGGGCACAAGGTAGACTTGTGAGGTGCTCAAAATAGTATATACCTTGATCTTGGTGGTGGCTATATGGATGGATGGATATATATGTAAAAATTCATAAAGCTGTATATTTAAGATGTATAAGCTTTTCTATAAGTTATGCCCCAATTTTTAATCTATTTTTTAAAATGTTTTATTGAGTTGGCCAGCTATATTAGTCTGTTTTGCATTGCTATAAAAGAATACTTGAGACTCGGTAATTTATAAAGAAAAGAGATTTATTTCTGGCTCACAGTTCTGCAGGCTGTACAAAAAGCATGGCACCAGCATCTGCTTCTGATGAGGGTCTCAGGAAGCTTTTATTCATGGCAGAAGCTGAAGGGGAAGCAGGTGTGTCACATGTCAAGAGATAGAGCAAAAGAAAGAGGGAGGAAGCTCCAGGCTTTTTAAACAATGTGCTGTCATGTGAATTCACTCTATTAAGGGTAAGAATTCACCTATTACCATGGGGAGAAAACCAAACTATTCACGAGAGATCTGCCCCTATGACCCACACACCTCCCACTAGACCCCGACTCAAACACTGGGGATCACATTTCAACACGAGATTTGGAGGGGACAAACATCCAAACTATATCACCAATACTCCAGCAACTGATGCTAAATTCTGCCAGAAGCTTTAAGGAGTTGTTTAGAATGAATCCTAAAACTGCTTAGTAGGGGCATTAATTCTCCCCCACATGAATGAATGCCAAGTGGATCCCCAGGTGTCTGCACCATGGACTCAGAAGCTCCAAAGCAGAAAGCAAGAGATGCAAAATTCAGGCTAGTAAAGAGACTCTGGCAAGGTAAAGATGAACATCTGTGCAGAATTGTTCTCCATGACCAGGGATAGAATCCGAGGTAAGACTGAGAAGATGTGAAGCAATGATCAAGATGTGTGTGATGCACATGGACTTCCCATACATGCCAGGGACATTATATCCCAGGTGAATTATACAAATGTCAAGTCTTGGCGGGTGTAAAAAGGGTGGCCTTAGTGAAAACAATAGAAAAAGGACAAGGCAACATAGCTATGCCTCAAATAAAATAGATCCCATTGGTCTTGTAATGCTTTTAATTCATTCATTCCCAATAAGAGAAAGCATTGTGTGTATATAAGAATGGTTACAAAAGGGAAAGAGGGATTGCACTGCATTCTCCACAGCCTTTCCTTTCCACAATGAGACACCAGTAGGTCCATAGATGGATGGAGCAAGATCACTATAAGTGGAGGTAAATGGACCAATGAAGAGATGCTTTTAATGACAGTTAGAAAGCCAAGAAAGAGTTATGGATTAATGTGAAGATCTCCTTATAACCAAATGCCCTGCAGTGCAGACTCTGAAATGAAACGTTATTAACTACTTATAAAAGTCCCCTTTGCAGCAGATAACTTTGAGTGCTTTGTAACTTTCTTTACAGAAGGGAGGACTGAGGAATGTGGCCCTTAGTAATAAAATTAAGCACATTTATACTCATATATATTAGCTCTCTGAGAGACCCCAATTATATCACTGACTTGACTCTCTATCAGAATTCACCTGCTAAAATAACACTTTAAATTCCCTGTAGTAAAATTTACAATGGGCAGAGAAATGAGGCTACATTAATTATACAAACCAGTGTTACAGATGCTGTTGTTGCCTGACTACAACCAATCTCCGTACACTCCTTCCTCCTTTCTGTCAGGTAGCCCTTTCACAAAGATCATAAATGCATCAGTCCTGGAGTTGCTCTGTATTGCTCAAACCACACAGAACATTCCACTTTCCTAGCTTCGATTATTGATTCAGGGTATCACATGACCAAGGTACAGAAGTATATCCTCTTCTTTGGGACGTTTTCCTGGCTGATCATAATGGTGAGAAATGAGGCTATCATCTTGCTTACAGCCTTAGGGTGAACCAAATGTATGGGGGAAAGCAGAGTGGAGCAATTCTCAAGTCCATAGTACCTCCAGACCTACAGATATGGGGGGTCAACAACTTTCCATATTGTTTAAGATATTTGGAGCTGTGTTTTCTATTGCTTGTTGATTCATTTATTTTTTCTGTGGTGGTTTTTTTTGTTTTTTTTTTTTTTGTTTTTTTTGTTTTTTTTTTGAGACAGAGTCTCACTCTGTTGCCCAGGCTGAAGTGCAATGGCATGATCTCGGCTCACTACAACCTTCACCTCCCAAGTTCAAGCCATTCTCCTGCCTCAGCCTCACAAGTAGTTGGGACTACAGGCACGTGCCACCACACCCATCTAATTTTTGTATTTTTAGTAGAGACAAGGTTTCACCATGCTGGCTAGGCTGGACTCAAACTCCTGACCTCAAGTGATCCATCCACCTCGGCCTCCCAAAGTGCTGGGATTACGGGCGTGAGCCAACCCACCCGACCCTGTTTCTGTTTTTAATACTCTGAAACTCCACTAAAGGCTAGATGAGCCAAATGCCAATGGCCTCGCTGAAACACAAGCCCAACACCCTGACATTTCCATCCTCTATTGAGGTTCATCATCATTTTCCATAATTCTTGGAGATACCTAAGATATTTCCAAGTTAATTAAAATAAAATACATTTCTTCTCAGATAAAGTTACTTGCCTATATGCTCCGGTTTTTTGTGAATTTTGTTATGAATTCCAGCTTCAGAAAGGGCCTCTGATTCTACCTAAATTCATCCCAAATCAGCACTGAGGCCCTAGGGGGTAGCAACATATTTGCCTGGAATTTCATCTCAAGTAAAAATTTAAAGAATATAAGAAATTTCTTTTTTTTATCCATTTAAAAAAACAGAACAACTAAACACAAACATGATTCTGAGTGAAAATTGTGCTGAAGGAGAAAGAATTGTTCCTTCTTCCTCTCTAAAAGCCTTTCACTCAGGAATTTTTTTTTTTTGAGGCGGAGTCTCGCTCTGTCGCCCAGGCTGGAGTGCAGTGGCCGGATCTCGGCTCACTACAAGCTCCGCCTCCCGGGTTCACGCCATTCTCCGTCTCAGCCTCCCGAGTAGCTGGGAGTACAGGCGCCCGCCAGCTCGTCCGGCTAGTTTTTTGTATTTTTTAGTAGAGACGAGGTTTCACTGTGTTAGCCAGGATGGTTTCGATCTCCTGACCTCGTGATCTGCCCATCTCGGCCTCCCAAAGTGCTTGGGATTACAGGCTTGAGCCACCGCGCCCGGCCAGGAATTTTTTTAAATGCTAAATTGAAGTGAAACAAAACCCAAAAAGCCTCTTAGCAAATCATGTTATAAGGTTCGTATTCAGAACTGTCTAGGCTTTTGATAAAGAAAGAGAGAGAGAGAGAGATACAACTGCTGCAGAACCTATGTATTGGAGTTGTTTTAACATGGACACTAGTTTTCTGTTTAAAAGATTTAGTAAAACCACTAGCTTTCACATATTTTTATCATGAATCAAAATCTGGTCTTCTACCTTCTTCCTCTGTGTTCTGAAATTCCTAACTCTGCCTTAATATTTTGGTAGAAGAGCAATTCTTGATGTCTTCAGGAGCCCACACACTCTTCCCTCACTTTATGTATTTCTCTATAGTATGCCCTTATCTTTGTATCCTATGGCAAGTTAAAAAGGGAATATTTTAAAGTAGATTTTTAGAAAGAAAGTTTTCCTTTGTCAATGATGCACTTTCCTTTACTTTTTAAAAACTGCTCAACACAGCGTATCTATCTGCATATTTTAAGAAAGGTATTCTGTACTGTTAAAACTGTGAGTCATTACTGCTTCTATGTGGAGAAAAAAACTAAAATCCTGACATAAATGAACATGTCAGTCATTTTTTTTCTGTTTTCAACCAATTGTGTAAAATTGGTGAGAGTGATTGATAAGCTAGATTGTCTTTAAAATAAATAATAATTTCACTCTAGAGTTCAGCTTAGAAGGATTTCCTGTCTTGTCTGACTTCTCAGAGAAAACACAAGCCACAGTTATGGTTAGAATAGACTAGGTTATGCTGCATTAACAAGCAGTGCTAAAATCTCAGTGGCTTAAAAACAAAATCAAGGTTTATTTTCCACTCGCGCTACATGTCCGTTGTGGATCAGCTGGGTCTTCTCTGTACTGTTCCCACTCAAGATTCTGGCTAATCAAGAAATCACCATTTGGAACACTGTTAATCATTTTGGCAAAGGAAAAAGGAGAGTGTGGCAGATCACCCAGCGACTCTAAAGGCTTCAACCTAGAAGATGTTGCCCACATTTCAATGAGCAAAGTAAGTCTCATAGCCACTCCATGAAGGGAGGGAAGTGCAATCCCAAAATGTCCTGAAGAAGAAACCAGAAGGAATTGGTAAATAGCACTAAAGATCACCACACTATCAGATGTAAATTTCTTCTCTTTCCCCCTACAGATCTACAAATTTTCCTCCCCAGCCATCAGCTCAGCCTTCTCTGCTCTAACAATAGAAGTCTTTCCTGACTAACCTCCTTTTTTCTCCTCTGTTCCTACTATCTCAGTACCCACTTCTGTGAATTATCCCCTCTCTCCCTCATCTTTAACTCTGTTCTCCTGCACCTTCTCATCAGAATTCATATTTGTTTCTCCTATCTTAAAACGTAAAAACTCACCCTTAATTTTCTCATTTTCATTTCTTCCCAACTGACTCTTTGCTTTACTCCTCTCCTTTACAGCCACATAAAAAATATTTTGAGTTTTAATTCTTGTGGGTACATAGTAGGTGTATATATTTATAAGGTATATAAGATATTTTGATACAGGCATACAAGGGGTAATAATCACATCAGGGTAAATGGGGTATTCATCCCTTCAAGCATTTATCCTCTTTGTGTCAAAACAATCCAATTATACTCTTAAAATAATTAAAACCACATAATTTAGAAGAGCTGTAGACATTCCCACAGGTATTTCTTCAACTCCCATTCATGCCTCAACTCACTGGGTCTGTTTCTATCTTCACCACTTTCATTAAAGTCATCAATAACCCCTTTGTTGTTAAATCCCATGTGTGCATTTTAGTTCTGTTGCTGAATCCTTGACAGGTCTGTCCACTCTCTCCTACTCCTGAAAATGATCTCTTCACTTGGCTTCTGTAGTACTACTTTTTAACTTTCTTCTTACCTCCCAAGGGGTTCTGTTTCCACTCACTTTGAATGAACCTCATTCTCTACCTGTTCTTGAAATGTTGGTGTTCTCAGGCTCATGCTGTGGTCTCCCTTTTTTCATACCCAACCTTATTCTCACCCAACATGGGTAATCTCGACCATTCCTATAACTTCAGTTATCATCTACATGCTGATGACTCCCCAACCAGACTGCAAAGAGCTGACACAATTTCAGTCATCCTGCCTAGGACACTACTCTTTCAGCTCAGCCTGTGTCCACGGAATATTGTCACCTAATTTCTAGATATACCAGTCTTCATTTATGAGAAAACAGCCCTCTTTGAAGTTAAAATTGAAAAGAAAAAATGAAATATAGTATTTTGTCAGCACTTACCTAAATTGTAATAAAATAAACACTAATCTGTGTGTTTATTTGTTTAATATCTCTCTTCCTTTGAGCTATGAGGAATGTTGTGGAGTTTTTGTCTTATTTACCACTGTACCTCTAGAGTCTGGCACAATCGGTTCTCAATAAATAATAGTTAAACATTGATGCAATTTCACTTGGCACCTCTCACCTGAAAGGATTCTCACGCATCCTTTCTGAGGGAGTGTGGTATACCTGATTATATGCAGGTGCATAGGAGTGCAGGACCTACCAAAAGACCTGTCCCATTAAACAAGACCATATGTTGCTGCTCAACTCAGAGAAAAGATAAGCCATGATTATTAATCTGAGTAGACTGGGTTGTGCTGCATTAACAAGCAACCCTAAAATCTCAGTGCCTCAAAACTAACAGGTTTATTTTTTGCTCATGCTACATTTCTATTGATGTTCTCTACCAACAGAAGCTGTATGAGAAGTGTTTTGGACTGAATTCTGTCCTCCAAAAGTTATATATTGAAGCCCTAATCCCCAATGTAACTGTATTTAGAGGTGAAGCCTTTAAAGAGGTAATGAAGTATAAATAAGGTCATTGGGTAGGGCCCTAATCCAAGAGGACTGGTTTCCTTAAAAGAACAGGAAGAGACACAGGTGTGCTGGCACACAGAGAAAAGGCTGTGTGAGGACACAGCAAGAAGGCAGCCATCTGCAGACCAAGGAGAGAAGCCTCAGTAGAAACCAAACCTGCAGGCACCTTGAACTTGGATGATGTCCAGCCTCCAGAACTGTGAGAAAATAAATTTTTCTTGATTGAGCCACCCAGTCACAATATTTTGTGATGGCAGTCCTGATAAACTAATATAAGAAGTAAAAATGAAGTCACTGATGCAAATAATCCTATTCACCTGGGATGCTTGAACCTATGAAGGTTCAAGGACCAATTAGAGGAGAAATTTTCATCCACTGCCAATTGACAAGAATGTGCTGAAGGGCATGGTACATGATCTCCCTCTCCAGTGAGACCCAAAGTCATTCCAAACAGTCATTCTTTCTATTAAGACAAGTCTTCTTTGTAGAGTATTGAATTCTACCTGAGTGAGGAATTCACCAGAAGGCAAATGGTACCCAGCATCAGGACACAGCAGATCTTCAGGAAGAAGGTAGCCCTGGTGGATCCAGATAGTCCTCTCCTTAAAAAAAGATCTGAAATACTGCATTTCCTCAGTAGTAGAAGTCACAGAGGCATTTGAAGTAGCAGCCCACCTCATCCCTCTCCTAGTCTATCTCCTCCTTACTGGGCTGCCCTTGTTTCCCCTGACTCTATAGGCTCTGCACGTAGACACACTCCAGGAATGTAAACTGAGGAAATGTTTTAATCTGTCTCACTGACCTCTTCCAGCTCTGGATTAATGAGTTATTTTTAATACTAGACTTAGCAGATAACAACCTTCGATTCAGGATGCAAAAAAAAATGAATTCTGTCATTTAAAAACCAGTAAGTTATCAAAAGTCCCATATATTCTATCACTGTACTTATACCAAAAATATGACAACTTTGCATGCATGTATACTTTTACACAAGTCAGAAATATGATTTTAATTATGCCACAAAACAACACTGTTGATACAGGGTCTTTAATAAAGTTGGTTACATTGAACAACAAGAAACAAATGCTCTGACAGATTATTTTTTAAACCATGTGGTATAATGGCAATGAGTTTATTATCATTTCTAATGACAAAATGAAATATGCAATTACGATTTCCATCCCTCAGTTAGACAGAAAAGGAGTCCCAATCTAAATTCTATGTGGTGCCCAGAAATAAAGAATCTGATCAACAGCAGTTATCATGATGACTCTTTGGAGTTATCTCCCATCTGGCTCTGATGAAGTCTCCAGTTAACCCAGAAGGTGTTACGGCCCTGAGACAGACTCAGGAAACTCCTCAACCAAAGCAGCTACAGTTTTTAATGGAACAGAAACTCTGAGAATGGATTACCAGGGGAAGTGCCAAACTGCCTGATAAAATACAAAATTTATCATCAAGCTATTGTTGGAACATCTCTACTCTTTGGGAAATCATCCTAAAATTGCTTCCAATCCCAGTGGCTGCTGTCTATCTCAGGCCTTCTGCTTCCTAATTGCATTCCCATTTTGATTCTATGACTAGATCATTGAGCATCCCTATCTCCATCCTATTTCTTAGCCCTTTTCTGAACTTTCTGTTCCCAAGAGGTTGTCCTATGTGTCTTCTTGGTCTCATGAATGGTTCAGGTATTGTCTGACCACTCGCAGTGAATTGACTTCTCTCCACAGTCTGCTGCTACCATCTTTCCACAGCCTCCTCACCACGGTGTCTTGGGAAGTAGTCATTCATCTTCCTGGACCATTCCCACCTCATCTCTTCTGTGTGGCAGCAGAAACAAAGAGAAAGAGGATACTTTGCCATGATTGAGTTTAGTTTGGTTCCTTGGGGTTCTATCCCTGGCCTTCTGCTCAATGAAGGAATAGTTTCAGGTATTTTCCCCTCATCCCAGACAGAAAAACAGTTTCTGATTCAGTTCGTCCTCCCACTGTCTCCCCCACAACCACACAATACCTTTCAGCAGTGCCTTCTGCCAAAAAGCGTGGCCACTTCTGCCCTGAGTCCTGAAGGTAAAATTAGCATAAAATTCATGTTTTCTTTTGAACTTTGCTTGACTCATTCTTCTAAAGGTTTTCTAAACTCTCTTGAACTTAAACCCATGTTGTAATGCTGTTAAGTCATTAAAGCAAAGTAAAGCAAACAAAACAGCTTCAGAGTATTGCTTTTTAAAATCTTAAAATCTTAAAGGATGAAGTCAAAACAAGAATGTCCAGAGTGGCTCTTTGGTGAGGAAGATCTGATGTCTCAAAGCATATATACAGTCACCCTTCCTCACAGAGAGGCATCCCATAATTGCTCCTCCTTGCTGTGTCTTTCCCAGCAGTTGCCTCCCCTGCAATGCTGCCTGCTGCCTTGTTTCTGTTTGACCTTTGAGGAGGTATCTGCCCTTTCGCTCAGATGCACCCACTTCAGGTTGCCATCTCACAATGACTGAGGTATTCACTGTCACTCATTCACTTCATGCATCCAGGAGAGTGATTACAATGCAGTTCTCTCTTTGAATAAATAATGCAGATCTGCTGATTTCTGAATTTACACTGTGTGGAGGTCAGTTCCAGAAACACTCGTTGCTCTGTCTCCAAAGCTTCTTTTCTCCGATATGTGTAAATGATTACTGCTTATTATTTCTCTTAGTGAAGGCAGGAAAGAAAATAATAAAGACAAAATAACACGTGTATTGATCACAGGTCTGAAGCCAAGCAGTGTGTTAGGTGTTTGCACATGCATTTTTATTTTTGCAAGAGCTGAGTCTCTGATTTGAACACAGTATGATTCCAAAATCTAGATTCTTCCCAATATATCCCACTGCCATGCACCACACAGAGCGGATGTCCTTTTAAGAAATATGGGAAGAATAAATATGGGATGAGTGGCTGTTGCGCTAAAAAGAATAGTCTGATTTCTGTTCCAGTCTCTCACTGACCTTGCCTCACCTAGTCTCTTGTTCATTTGTTTTTTACCTAAATAGTGCAACCAGATGGAGCTTCCAGTGACAATGTCTGAAATTTCAGCCTTGTACCCCTCTATCTTTTTAAATAAAGGATTTGTATTATGCAAGAAGTTTCACTTAAAATAAAATTGCTACATAGATGCCTACGTAGAGTTGTGGTAACAGATAGGAACACCTGGTAGATGAGTTAACTCAATATCCATTTGGTTTACTAGTGAAAGCCTGAACTTCAGTAATTGGGCATTGGGTGGCTTCATTTTTGTAAGAAAGAAGAGAATGAGGAGCAGGAGAAAATGAAAACTCAAGGCACTAACAAGGGATGGCCATCTTTGGGAGGGCAGTCAAGGAAGCACAACCCAATTAGTAAATCAAGAGTGGAATCAGCATACTCGAGGAAGGAGGAGGAGATGGGAAGAGAAATGCAAAAGAGTACAAACCCAATCTGGGCCTAAGGGACAACCTTACCTAAACTGATTAGGGGGGAAGAGATAGAAAGAATGATGAGAATCTAGCAAAAAGGAAGAGAAATTGTCCACAATGGCATCTGAGCTTACCTCTGTTACAGAATACATACCATTTTCTGTTGAAATTGCCTGTTTACTTGCCTGCACCCTCCTTTAGATCGTCAGTTTTTAGAGGACAAGGACCCTGTTTATTTAATTTGTGTAGGACCAGAGCCTTGTGCACTGTCTGGCATGTAGCAGAGGCTTGATTCATGTTTGATGGATGAATTAATCAAATTATTTTCCTTTCTTCTCTATTTCCTATGCATAACATCTTGGCTATGAGGAACCGGATGTACTTCATATATGATGGCACTTCAGCTGTCTTAACTGTCATCATATATGAAGTACACTCAGTTCTGAGGAATTCTTAGAGGTGTCAGGGGCCCTTGAAAAATATAAACTGTGTCATTTACAGAAATGCAGCAAACACATCCAATTCAGAACTGTAGCAAACACATCTAACATCTAACAAATACTGGGTTTTTTAAAAAAAATTTTAATTTGTTATTTGTAATAGGCATTTTATTTATTTTCAGGAGTTTTTATTTACGCTGAAGCATGCTTCTTTACATAATTTATTTTTATATAAATCATTCACATCAAACTCTATTCAGGCTTCTATTACATTATACTTCAATATATGTAAGACAGATTTAGATGAAATATAGCTAATGGTTCCAAAATAGTTCCTGTAGACATGCTACATATTTTAAACTTAATTTAATTTCCTTCTTATGTACCAGAGGAGAAAAAAGTATGAGTTTTTTTTTCCAAGCATCTCTCTTTCCTCATTATCAAAGTATTCATACTGAATTATTTTTAAAAGGCAGCACTTAGTATTCAATCAAATAATGAGAATGTGTTCCTTCCCAGTGGTTTAATAATAATTCTTGCATCACCAACCCTGAATATTCATGTTATGGAAATGTGCCCTACTTCTATAGATTTCATCACTGTCAGCTGGTGCCACAGCAGAACACAGGGACAGTCAGTCTTAATACAGTTGAGATTTCAACAATTACCAAAGTGTCTTCTCTGACTTACCATCAATACTTCAACTTTTGAGGAATATAATACTGAGACACAGGAGGCTGACCAACAAATACTCTGCCATTCTTTGGAAAACAGACTCCTAGCTGCATAAAATTGTGATGTCATTTGACTGAAGTCCTGCTTTGGCTCTATCTGCATGACATAAAGACAACCAATCTATTCAGGGGAGAAGTAAATCAATCAAGCCATTTTTTTTTTTCTCTGGGTAAATCATCTTACAGAATATATTTTTTCTCTTCATTTTGCTGTTAGAACACAGCTTGTCAGTGGTCTGATATTCATCATCCTCATTTCTCAAAATATGTATTAATCATGCTTTAACCTTGATTTTCTATAGTGGTGTGACCTTGGTCTAGTCAGTCCCTCTAGGAGTCAATTTCCTCATCTGCAAAATGAGGAAGTGGGATTAGGTGGGGGTCAATGAACTTTTTCTGCCGAGGGAGAGATAAGTATTTTAGGCTTTGCATGATATAAAATCTCTGTCCCAACTACTCAGTTCTGCCACTTTAATGTAAAAGCACCCACAGATAATACGTAAATAAAAGAGCATTTCTGTGTTTTAATGTAATATTATTTTACAAAAGCAGGTGGGTGGCAAGACAGATTTGGCTGTGTGCAGTAGCCTGCTAACCTCACTCAAGTCTTTTTCAAGTCTGTGATTCCATGTGATAGATACATACAAAGCACCTAAAGATCGCAAAGTAGAATAAACCTACCAAGTCCCTCAGGCATAGAAATTTCCAATTACAGAATAATTCCTCTAAAAATGTCAACTAGGCCTAAGTGAACCCAGCTGGTTAACAGATTAACAAAGTTCATTCAACTCTTGTCAGTCAGGGTCCATTTTATTAGTGGCCCTAGCATACCCAGATGCCATAAAATCAAGGCCAAGTCTCCAAGCTGTTTGTGTATGAGAAGAGAATATGCATACCAGCTTGCAAGAATAATAGGATTTCACTCCAGGTTTTTGTTACCTTGGCATTGAAGAAACTAATCTGCATTAAAAACAACTTATTATGTCACATTGTAGTTTCAAGCTTGCATCTCTGGGTAAAGCACCTATTTTATTTAGCAGCTCAGATGGTGAAAACCCTGAAAGGGACGGTCATATATTAATCCTTTTAGAAGGTCTGTGAATGTCTACAGTTTCATTCTATTCTGCTACTATGAACTGAAGCACGCACCCAAAAACACATGCCATAGCCAGAGACTGCTCACCTGTGGAAGCTGAGTAGATAACTGGTGCCGAAAGATAATTCTGTTATATTTAAAACAAGTTTGGAATATTTATGGGGTATAACAATTGCCCAAGAAACATATCCACGGTGACAAAGAATCCCAGGATTAAAAAAAAAAGAATGGCAGTCTGTTTGGTTTATAGCAGGGTTTCTCAACCTCAGCACCACTGACATTTGGGCTGGATAATTTTTTGAAGTGGAGGACTTCTATGCACTGTAGAATATTTAGCAGCATCACTGGCCTCTACCTACTAGATCAGAGGTCCCCAGCCATTTTGGCACCAGGGACCAGTTTTGTGGAAGACAATTTTTCCAAGGACAGGGGTAGAGGATGGTTTCAGGATGAAACTGTTCCTTTTCAGATCAGACGTTAGTTAGATTCTCATAAGGAGCATGCAACCTAGACCCCTCACATACACAGTTCACAATAGGGTTCACAGTCAGCTGCTGCTGATCCGCAGGAGGCAGGGCTCAGGCAGTAGTGCTCACTCTCCAGCGGCTCACCTCCTGCTGTACAGCCCAGGTCCTAACAGGCCATAGACCAGTACCAGTCCATGGCCTGGGGGTTGGGGACCCTTGCACTAGATGAAGTAACAGTAACTCCCATTCCCCCTTCCCCTGTCATGATGAATGAAAATGACTCCAGACATTACCAGGTGTCCTGGGTTAAGGGAAGGGGAGGGCAAAATTACAGCTAGTTGACAACTTCTGATGTATAGAAAGTTTAGATATTTAATTGGTCACAAATCATCATCCATACCTCAGAAGTCAAATGCTACTCCACACCAAACCTGATATTCACAAACGTGTTATAACAATGACTTCCCAGGTCCCTTCCAACTAATTCCAACTAATCACAAAACAATAAGAAGAAAAGTGGAGGGGCGGTATTGTCTGGGGAAGAATATTGCTGTCTAAGTCCTTTGTCCTAAACTGTTTCTAACTCTTATTTAATAGCAATGTTCTGATTTCTAAATTATACACATAGGAGAATCAGACAACACTCACTATGTCCAACTTCACTCCTAAATTATTGTTCATTATTGCTTGCCCCAGTTTCTAGTGAAAAGATCACAGAGCCTTAGGCCATAGCTCAATGTCCTAAAACTCAGCCAGCCTATGCGAACTTGAGCTGTTGAGTTCCTGATCTCAAACTGTTGTTCCAGGACCTTGGTCTCTTAATCTACCACACCTAAACCTCTGCCTGCCTTTCCCAGTTTTCTGAGGGAGTAATGTCTGTACTCCAGACCTACTGCTGGGTCTCTACTACCTGCTATACACTTTCCAGTAAATCATATTCTAGTCGTTGAGACTTCACTGGGTCACTTCCTTCCTGCTGATATTTTTCCCCAACTGCTCACATATCTGTGTTCCAATTATCCCTGTTCTGTGGGGGTCTCATTGTTGGGTTCTGGGCATAAAATCAATTGCCTACTTATTCATTTTAAAGAAATAGTGATCATAGAAGAAAAAGGAGAGAAGCAACTGTGTGGTTACTTCAAAGGCATCCCATCTTGAAAAGCTTCCTAGTATAACCTGACAACCAGAACTCTGATTATTAAAAGAAAAATCATCGCAGGATATGCTGTTATGCTATGTTACTATCATATGAGGCTTTTCAACATTCTGAGTCATGCAGAAATTTCTACTGTTCTCTGAAATTTTAGACAGAGAGAGCAAAACCAGAAAGATGTCATTCAGGTGATATGACCCATGGAATGGTTCTTATCTGCAAGTTAAAAAAAAAAAAAGGTTGACATAATAAGTTGAAACTAAACATGAGATTCATTTTAAATCTTACGCAACATCATGTTTGACTTCAGCTGGGGGAAATAATGTTAAATCATGTTGAATTACAAATATAGGTATGTATATTCTTACACTCTTCTTTCCGTATCCCAAGGAAAGTTTGTCTATGCATAAAGGTGGCTAGGAAAAGTTTATTTAAACACAAAGATAGTTTTTATTTCATCTCTGAGGTCAGGTCGAGAAGAAATTCTGTTTGTTTGACTTATGCTGCATATAATGAGCACCAATGAAAAATACCTGAATTATAAACACACCAAACTGTGCAGCCTTAACCATGAGACATGCAGGAACTTCAAAGGCTGGCAGAGAGAAGAGCCTGGGCCAGCATCCTGGGTGGCGCTCAGGGAATTAGGGTTGGGGCAGACACAGAGGTAGCTCAACCAGCAGAAAATACAGAGCAGGAGAGGTTAGCTGCTGTACAAATTAAAATGGTAAAGAGGCCTTCCCCAGTGCTCAGAGTGGGGTTGCTTCCATAGAGGCCTATAGAGTAGAGCTCAGCATCAGGCGGAAACCATAGTAATGCCATGGTTCAAGGAGGGTCCATCTGATTGGAAGCACATCTCAAGCCAACAACTCAAAGGGCATAGATAGCGAAAGGGACAAGAAGTGTGGGGTTGAGAAGTTCTATTGGATAGAATGACTGTCAGGCCTCTGTTGAACACACTGGGTTTCAGTTCAAGGCTTGAGTCCCAGATGGGAACATAAGTACAAATCAGGAAGAAGGCCAGACATCCAAGAAGTCAGTTTCTAGAATCCACTCACTGGAAAGGATAAGATTCTAATATTCCTAAGCCTTGCTCATGCATTCATTCAGTCCTTTGTTCAACAAATGCGTACTAAACACCTACCAAGCATTGCTAGACACTGTTCTTGGCCCTGCAGAGTCAATGGGGAAAAATAAACATAGCCCTGGTTCTTATGAAGAGCTTTGCTGGAATTGCTTTGGAGCTTAGATTACAAAACATCAAGTCAAGGCTAATAGACACTACCAGTGCTAGCAAGATCAAACTGCCTGTGCCCCTGAAAACCTCTGCTCCATCCCAAAGGTAGCCAGATGGGTAGCAAGAAAAGAATATAGCGGATGTGCATTCCACCCACATCCACTATGAGGAATTCAGTTCTACCACCTTATAAGCATTGCTAAATAATAAATGGAGGCCATGATGATGATGAGCAGTAGTAATAGTTATTTAATTGTTTTAGGATCCAGCCAAGAGCCAGAAATCATACAGGTTAAACAGAAAGAAATTAATATAAAGAATCATTAATTTTGGCCGGGCGCAGAGGCTCATGCCTGTAATCCCAACACTTTGGGAGGCCAAGGCGGGCAGATCACGAGGTCAGGATATGGAGACCATCCTGGACAATATGGTGAAACCTCGCCTCTACTAAAAATACAAAAATTAGCTGGGCGTGATGGCATGTGCTTGTAATCCCAGCTCTTAGGGAGGCTGAAGCAGGAGAATGGCTTCAACCCAGGAGGCAGAGGTTTCAGTGAACCAAGACCACACCACTGCACTCCAGCCTGGAGACAGAGCGAGACTCTGTCTCAAAAAAAAAAAAAAAAAAAAAAAAAGTTAATATTGTAAAAGTGGTTAATTAAGTATTGAAATGGCAAAAAGAGAACTCTAAGGTATCATAGAGGTAGCAACCATTCCTAGAATTGGAGGAACAAAGTGAAGATATTAGAATTATCAGCAGTTAGAAGCCTGGAGCACAGGCCCCACAGACTCCTGAGGAGAATCTGATGGTGCTGAGTCCCTGAGCTTAGCGGGAGGAGGCATCCCATGGTACTGGGTCCCAGATCTCTGAAGAAGGGGAGCCAGTGACTGGTGCTGACTCTGTCAGTGTCAGGGAAACTACAAACTGGACTCCTCTGCTGCTATTGGAACAAACTGCTGCTGCAGGACTGAAGAGATATTGCTGGGTGATGCTCATGGGAAAAGAAAGCCAGCAGAAAGCAAACAGGAAGAAAAACAAAAACAACAGCAAAAAATAAAGAACCTCCTCCTGCTTGCAATTTTCTCTAGTATCCCCAACTGACAGGGTTTAACCAACCAAAGAAGCAGAAACATGGTTTGCAGATGCCCACAGCCCTTGTATCAAAAAGCAAAATGTAAACGGTTGGGTTTGAAGCTGAGAGATGTTAGTTTAATAACCAACCCAGTAATCAAAGGCAAATTCTTTACCTCCCTGAGACATAGTTTGTAAAATAAGTACAATAATGCCTAACATAAAAAGTCATTTTAAGAATTAGACAAAATGTGCATAAAGCACTTAACATAGTTCTTGACAAATAAAAGGCATTATTTCACAACAATTAATCATTTCCACTCCTGTCTTCTTGTTCCAAGTACATCTGCTACCCCAGTACCTTTCTTAAACAACCACTTCATAGAACTCCACGTGTGGCCTAATCTACTGCCAGGATGTATCTCAGTAGGAAAAAGCTATTTGTAAGGGCTTAGCCAACACGAAGTTCTTCCAGGTTGGAGACAATATATAGATCTTTTATTTTAACTTTCTTTCCTTTCTGTCATCCTGAAAATATGGACAAAAACTTTCACCCAGATTCTCCCTTGCCCTTGCTACTATCAACCCAAGAGGCCAGCTCTTCCGGTCCGTGAAGACACATTTACGTTCCTTCTCTCTTGCCCATGAAAATTTCTAGCAAGATTTCAAACTTGATCCAACATCCCTCACCCTAAAGAATAGTCTTTGATACCTTGTGGCCTGGGAAGATCACATGCCCAAAATGTGAACATAGGAACCCACGCCATTTTTCTGATGTTCCCAATCTGGCAGCCTTTTCTCCTCAGCATCGTTTGAGACAGCAGAGACCTTAGTTTTAGGAAAGAGAAATATTGAGAGTAGAGCAGCATCAGGTGCTGTGTGCCACATTTCAGAGGCAAGAGCTACCATGCCCATGAATGGTCCATAAAAACCAACTCCTGCAAAAAAGCAAAATGTAGTTCTTCTATCACACCTGAAATTATGTGTTCCTAATAACTTACTCCTTTCCTGATCGATGGCTCATTGGTTTTATCTTTATTAATTATAAGACCTTGGAAAATTTTTTTAACCTCTAAGCTTTGTTTGATTCCTTGTGAAATGGCATTCCTAAAACTATCCCACAAATTTGTTACAGGGGTTAGATAAAAGAACATATGCTCAGAGGAAGAGGGAAATGAAGAGTTGTTTAATGAATACAGACTTTCAGTTTTGCGTGACAAAATAGTTTTGGAGCTCTGTCATACAACAACATGAATATACTCAACATTACTGAACTATACTCTCAAAAAATACTAAAATAATAAATTTTATGTTTTGTGTCTTTTAAGCACATTTTTAAAAATGTTTATTGAATGAATGAATAAAAGTTAGCATTATGTACGCACACATGTGCACGCACACACACAGACGTATACACACAGACACAAGAATACGTGTTCATCACTCAACACAATGCCTGACACATCATAAGATTCAAATACCTATGAGGTTCTGTCTCTTTCCCTTTGGTGTCTCCCAACAATTTCTTCTCTTCAGCCTCACCTGCATGAATTTTTAGTTTCTCTTTTTCTGAACACAGTGGGGATTTAATCACATTCTGTTTAGTACTACTCCTCAATGGTTCTGTCTGAGCATATTTTATCTTGCCAAATAGATTTTCAGCTCCTGCCAAGAAGGTACCACCTTATCTTATATCTCTTTTATGTTCCCCTTCATGTCCAGTGCAATCTTTGCATTAACTGTTGGCTGGGATTCTGCTCCAGATGAGATAGACTCTCTGAAAGTCATAGCATTCCAGGCGCCACTGCCTGTTCTTGGGCCCCACCCATCATTATAAATCAACATTTACTGATTGATTAGTTCATGCAGAGATCTCAGTTAAGAAGAGAGGATAATGTATGGGAAGGCAGGAAGAGGATTTAAAAATACATAAAACATAGTTATTGTCCTCAAAATGCTTACAATCTGTTTGCACAGAAAAAGTAAACAAAGAAGTTGGTTAAACTACAAGGAAAGAAATCTCTAAGTGTTTGCTAGGTGTTACAGACAATGTAGACATTCAGAAAGATATGGATACTTCCAGAGAAATTCAACAAGACATTATCTTTAGATAAACACAAGCACTAGATGATATTTTCTTCAGAGTTAATATGATTTTCAAGGGGAAAATTGCATCTGCCAGCTAACTCTAACTTTGCAATAAAATTATTAAATATTTTTCAGGAAAATAACAACAACGTTTTAGGCACTGCAATAAACTCTATGTGTAATACTATCCCTAATCCTAATAGAAAGGAATTATCGCTATTTATAAAGAAACTGTCTCCAAGAAGCTAAGTTACTTGCTTGCAGATGCAGAGCTAGTAAGTATTCAACTTGAACACAGATCTCTCTGACTCCAAAGTATGGATTCTTCCTACTATACAACTCACTCGTTCATCAAACTTTTTTTGTTTGTTGGTTTGTTTTGTTTGTTTGTTTGTTTTTGAGATGGAATCTCGCTCTGTCGCCCAGGCTGGAGTCCAGTGGCTCAATCTTAGCTCACTGTAAGCTCCACCTCCCAGATTCACACCATTCTCCTGCCTCAGCTTCCAGAATAGCTGGGATAACAGGTACCCACCACCACGCCTGGCTAGTTTTTTGTTGTTGTTGTTGTTGTTTGTGTGTATTTTTAGTGGAGACGGGGTTTCACCGTGTTAGCCAGGATGGTCTCGATCTTCTGACTTCGTGATCTACCCGCCTCGGCCTCCCAAAGTGCTGGGATTACAGGCGTGAGCCACCGTGCCCAGCCTCATTCATCAAACATTTATTGAGCATTTACTATGAGCATGTATCGTGCTGAAGACATAAAACATAATAAACCATGATTCTTTTTCTTTCATGTGGCTCATAGTCCAATAAGAAGGCAGTTCCATAAAGATAATTCCAATAAAATTTGGTGAGTCCAAGAATGAAGATCTGCAAGAGAAATTATGTAGCACATAAGAGGGAAATCTAATCCATCCTGGGAAATCCTGAAAGATTGCTTGTAGCAGTGAAATTCTTTGTAAAGTCTTAATGAATAAAATAAGCAATAGCAGCTAATGTGTGTGATGGATAATTTCAGGTGTCAACTTGTCTGCATGAAGGGATACCTAGATAGCTGTTGAAGCATAATTTCTGGGTTTGTCTGTGAACGTGTTTTGGGCAGAGATTGGCACGTGAGTTGATGGATGAGTGGGGGACATCTCCCCTCAATATGACTGGGCACCATCCAATCAGATGGGGGGGCTAGATAGAACAGAATGGGAAATTTGCACTTTCTCTCTCCTGAAGCTGGGACACGCTTCTCCTATGATTAAACATCAGAACTCCAGGCCTTTGGACTCTGAAACTTGCACCAGTGGCTTCCTTGGTTCTCAGACCTTTGGCTTCCCTGGTTCTGAGGCTTCAGACTGGAACTGAGCCAAGCTACCAGCATCCCTGGATCTTTAGGTAGTAGTTGACCTGTTGTGGCACTTCTCAGTCTCCATAATCATGTGAGCCAATTCCCCTAATAAATCCTCTATCTATCTATCTATCTATCTATCTATCTATCTATCTATCTTTCTTTCTTTCTTTCTTTCTTTCTTTCTATCTATTCACCCTATTGGTTCTGTCTTGCTGGACAACTCTGACTAATGCAATATGCATACTCACTAAGCAGATTATTGTCCCTGACTTACAAATGGGAAAATTGAGACACAAAGAAGTGAGCAACTTGCCCAAGTTTAAACAGCTTGTAAGTAAGTGGTAAAGCCAGGTTATGATGAGCATGTTCTCTCTCAATTTCTGCCCATGCATAGGAATTTGCCAGAAAAAAATTGGACTGAAGAGGGGCATTTTTTTGCAAGAGGAAAATTCAGAACAAGGCATAATAAACTGCACTGTATGAGACCACACAAGACATCTGCTATGGCTGAAGCAGAAAATAACAGGAGATGAAAATGGACAAATAAGGGCCAGATCGTGAAAGGTCTTATGTGCTACGCTAAAGATGTTAGAACTTATCCCATAAACTGTAGAGGAACACTTTCAGATATGCATATCAAACAATGATTATGCCACCTACCTGGAGGGTGAATGTGAGGGTTAATCCTAGAAAGAAGAGAGCCCATCCGAAGGCCATTTTAATAGTGCAGCAGACAGAAAACGAGAATGTGAATTCAGGTAGAGAGAGAGCGGATGGAAAGCTTGGAGACAAGACATATTTAAATAGCAAAATAGGCAGAACTTGATGATGAACTGGATGTGCCTACTTCCCTGCCCATCAGACTTTCCTGTTTTCAATAATTTGTTCAGGAAAAGAAAAACATTAATACATGTATTTGTCATTTCAGAAGTGGCTAGGCATGGTGCTAGACATGAAAGCATTATGAAAGAATGACACACTTCCCATCCTAGAAGGGCCTACTGTCTGGAGTGGTGGTGAATAAGGACAAGCACAATACAGGGTTTTGTGGTTGTGATAGAAACAGGCCCAACATGCACAGGGGGTTCAAGGCAGGAGTGATTAGCTCTAAACAGGAAGATAAGAGAAGGGTGCGGGGAGCGGATGATCCAAATTAAATCTGAAGAAATGTGCAGGTGCTTTCCAGTGGATCATGAATTACTTGAGCTGGATGTTTCTCCAGTGTAGAGTAACAGGAATACAGCAGAGCAAATAGTTTTGGTGAATTATGCAGAGGAGGTAAGAGGGGCAGGATAAATGTGAAGAAGCCTGAAAGCATCCAAAGTAGAACAGAAATTTAGCTATTAGTTCCTCTATTAAAAGACCTAAGCACAAGAGGGAAATTGAGGTCATGGAAGGATGAAGGTGGGAGACAAGATAGTGATCTGCGATCAAACTACCAGAAGCACTGGAGTTTCACAGCACTGTCTGTGGCCATGCCGTATCAATCCATCTAGCCCTGCCTTGAGGCCCAGAGTTGATGCTCAGTATGCTTGGAGAAGTGGCTTTCTTATCATTGTAGGATGTCATCTTGAAATTCACAATTAGGAGTCTATGCATCAGGCAGTCCCTACTCCTTTTCTAAAGGATTTTACATTACCACATAATAAGTTGTGTTTAGAAGCCTCATTGCTTCAGTCACAAATATTGATCTTTGTGTGCAAAAGTGCCTTTTTTGGATAGATGTGTTTAGCCAGACCTTATTTTCTCTAAATGCAATGCCCAGTGCCAAAAGAACAAGATTATTGATGAATATAAACTCTCAGACTTGAAAAAGAAGACCTTTGTTTAACCTGTTTAATATACAACATCTATGCAAACAATTTCTAAATCTCAGGCATCTTCCTGGAAATGGCTGTTTATCACCTCTAAATTCAAATTCCTGCAGCTATCTCTAAAAATCAAATAAGAAAAAGGGAAATTCGTTTATGGAAATTGATCATAGACTTGCTATGTGGTCGGGTCAACACTATAGCATAGGCGGAAAACCTACCTCTTTGATTTTGAATAATCCTCATATTCTTTGTGGGGAGACTTAAAATTATTTTTTCTTAAGAAAAAGAAAGAAATTTGTTTAGTGAAAAAAAGTTTAATAAAGTCCTTTTAATTATATGTATACCTTAACCGTGAAATTGTGCAGAATAATTATTGTGACATTTATCCATTGATCATAATGAAACTTATAGTAAGAATGATTAGAACATAAACAAGTCAGAGAAAATACGAAGGTAAGTGTCATTTGGGCAGTTGCAGCAAGATTTAGTAAAGATTGAGCCTCCCATGTTAAAAATCCGTTATTTTATTTTCTATAAAATATATTATTTTGTTCTCATTATGTGAAGGTGGCAACTCGGACTTGGGAATCAAAAATTCTTTATCTCTCACAATCAACCATGCCCAGTTCAATCCAGAAATATCAAAATCTCTGATCACATGCCAAACTAAAGATAAATGGTAATAGAACTTTTAGATATTCAACACTTGCAATGAAATAAACTGGAGTTATGACACCAGAAAACAGTAGGTTAAAGGCTAAGGTGAGTCCTGCCTTTTCACATGTAACAGCATGTGTATTCATCCCGCTGTACCTGTCCAGTTGTCCAACAACATCTTTGTTTGTCATCATCCCACCTCCAATGAGTTTCCGAGGCCTAATATTGACCTAACATTCTTGCTAAAGGCCTCTCAAATCTGCTCACTTTCCACCATCCTCATTGTCTCTACCCTAATCTGGGTGCTCATGACCTCTTTCTTGTCTCTTCACTGGTCCTGATGCTTCTCCTTGTGGTCCCTCCAATTGCTGTTCATATTGCTCTCCAAATGCAAATCTGGTCAAAGTATTCTACTGCTGAAGACAGTTCAATGGCTCCCTGTGTTCTCCAGATAAAGTCTTACATGCTCAAAATATAATATTTTTGTAATCAGACTCCTGCTTACCTCTTAATTCCCTTCTCCTTACTGACATGAAAATAGCCTGTGTTTTAGCTATCATGAACTACAGACAGGTTCTCTTTCTCTAAGGCCTTTCCATCATTGCCCCTTCTTACTAAGAAACCATCCCCATCATATTTCTGCCATTAATATGGCTAATTCTTACTTAACTTACAGGTTTCCTCTCAGATAGTAACTCTTCCAGGATGCCTTCTACTCCACCTGCCTTGATATGTCCATAGGAATTGATTATCATCAATTTGGTGTTCCCTTTTAGTTTCCCTAACACATCAGTAAGTATTTTTTGAAAAAGTGAGAAAATCCAAATCATTTTGTTTCATGACTGGCTTGGATGTAGCACTTGTGTGAAAAGATACAAGATAGTAATAACAAATTAAGCCACTCAGCTTTGTATCCCACATTCCAATGCCTGGAAACACATCCACCCAGGCCATGTTAACTCTATATAATCAAGGGTTGACAGGGGCCCTGATATCACTAAAACCAAGTCCCATAAGTATAAAAATGGCTTCATATTTTCCAGAAAGCCAAGGGCTTGAGCTTGTCAAAAGACCTCTCTAGTTTGATAATATAAAAATTAACCTTTATTGTCGTAGGGTCATCCCAGTGACATGTAATTGTCAGAAAGGTAATCACCTGCTTCTTTCTCGCAGTGCTTAGTAGCCACCTAGTTAACAGAGAGTAGAGCATCACACAGGTCTAACATGCTTCTTGTTCTCTAACTCTAAACAAGCATGATAACCAGAAGCAAGTTCAATCAAAAGAAGCATTACTACTTTCTCAAATGACTAATACAAAACCAGCTATTTAACAACAACAACAAAAAACTTTTAGAACCCATTTAAGGTAACTCAAAACCTTAAATGGGTTCTAAAGTAATTTTTGTTAAATAGATTTTTTTAATGAACTGGAGACTTCATAATATTAAAGCTTACTCTTCTATAAGCCAGTTGGCATCAAGATAAACTATACCTGTCCAATTTAGAAGACTCATTTAAATAAAACATCTAAGGTTCAACTCTCAAACACAGTATCTAAGCTATGGTTTTGACATGTAGGAAAAGAGGTAAAGTATGACTAGTCTCTGCTTGCCGCCTTGATGTTATAGAGGTAACAAGTATGGTAAGCACAGTTTTAATTAGCCTTTCCAGAGGAAGCCATAATGCACAAAGATTTTTATTAATCCTCCCTGCCAGCCTGCTGTTCTATGCCATATATAGTAGACTGCAGAAAGCTGAGCTACCTTACCAAGTGTGGTTGGAACTATGATGATCCACCCAGGTTCCCTCCCCAGGGTTAAAGCATACTGCCCCCAGCTTTGAGGAATACCATCTGGTAAAAGCTTACAGTTGTAACCCTAACAGAGAAATGCTCTTGGCCACAAGCAACTACCTCACCAAGTACTTCTCAGGGGAGAGCCACAGTCAATGGCCAACCCAGGCCAAGGAATAAAGTCCCCTTTGCTTCAATTTGGAACAATTCTTAAGAGACATCTCATTTCCAGAGCTCCCTGTAAGCTCCCCTGAGGCCTCAGTTGCATTGTGAGTCAGCTTCCCCCTCTACCCTATTTTCCTTTTCTCATTTCCTCACAGGTGCATTTCTGGAGAGCACATCTCAAAAAATCTTTATATATAACTCTTCATTTCAGAATTCTACTTTCAACCAACCTAATATAAAACCCACTTCTATAATTATGTAAGGCAAGCATGGTAGCATATAGTAGTTTCACTGATGAATTCACTGATTTTATCAGCAGCTGGTCCTAATATCAGTCTTGGTCTTCCATTAGAAATGCGAACCTATTCATTGTGACAGAGACAAGATCTAGAATTTAATCAACACTAAATGGCTCCAGTTCCATTTAACTGCAACAAAATTTAGAAGCCAACTCATTGGTATTAAAATTTATCTAATTTTATCATTACCCAATTATAAAAGGGATAAGAGTCCAGAAGAAATTCTCATTGAAAGAGCACAAAAAGAAAAGGATAATAAAAATGATTTACCCATAATAGATTACCATGTTTTCATAGATAACGGGAAATGTATTTTTTTCAAGTTATAAATACCCAGTTGTGCCTTTTCTAACCAAAACAAAAAGAATGGTTACAATAACATCTATTTTTCATGTTCTCAATTAATCTTTTAAAATCTGCTTTGAAAGTTAATGAAAGGTTGCCAAGGAATCAACCAATTCTTTTATTTCATCCACTTCTCGATCCACCGGGTATAAAAGGATTCTAGATGTGGAGGCTTTGTCTTTTTGATTTTGAGTATTTTTGTTGTTTTAGTAGCACCACTTTGAAGAGTAGAAACTAAATACGCTGGTCCACCTGACTGTGGTCTCATTTTCCTAAGCTGATGAAAACCTAAGCTTCTTTTCTAGAACATTGGACACAAAACAAACTAAACAGAAAGGGGACCCCAGAGAAAAAATGGTGATGTGCCTGTCTTTCAAGACAATATAATTTTTAAATACACATAGATGTTGTCATACAGAAAAAAGCAGTATTGTCCACAAAATTAAATCTTGTTTTTGTTTGTTTGTTTTAAGTAGAAATTCTATCAAGTAAAGATAAAGCACCAACTTGACCATGATTTCTTATAACCAAATGCCAGGACCTTACTCTTCTTGGGGAAAGGGGTAGATGCAAATGGGGGCAGAGACCCATTCTTTTATGTTTTCTGGGAGCGTGGGACTCTACTAGTCCTGAATCTGAAGTTAGCTCCAAAGGCAGCCAAACCTTGAACTCCAGCTGGGTCTGAGTTTGCTGTGTTAAATCTGCTTGGGACAAGCTTCCAGCCGATGAAGAATCCACCAGACCTTGTATCCTTAGCTTTCTAAGTGCACTGGTAGTTCCAGGCCCAGACACTGCACACAGGATTCACCACCCATGTAGCTGTGGCTTGCCACCTCCTTCCAAAGGTCTTGGAAAGCCCAATGTGGCTGGGCAGAAGGGCATGGGAGAGTTCCTGGTCCCCATTACAGCCCATAGGGCTCTAACAGGTGGCAGCTCCAGGCCAGAGACACTTTCTGGAAGGATTCTGATGGGAAAGTGCCTGGACCTCATGCAGCACTTCCCTCTACTAGGTGCTGCCAACCCTGGGTTTCAGTCAGGTCTCAGGCATGGTGAGGCATCTGATGTCTTAGAGAAGTAGAGCCAACTTTGAAAATTGACCTGGAAAGTTACCATTATGAAAGGTTTGATTTCATTCACCATGACCTTGTCCAGGGTGATGGCATGTGATCTGTGCATTCACATGGGGCCCTGCACTTAGAAGACTAACAGATCCAGTTTAATGCTCTTCTATACCTGTCTAGAAATCCTTACTTTTGGCCAAGAGGCCCCACATTTTCATTTTGTATTGGGCCTAGAAAATGTACCCAGTTCCGGCCTGTCCTTTATTAAGGCCACATTTAGACAAAATAATTGCCAACTTAACAGGAGGACTGAATCAGCCATTCACCACTGTGCAGGTGTTTGTGTGTGGGGTGTGTGTGTGTGTGTGTGTCTGTGTGTGTGTGTTTACAGAAACTGAAAAAATGTTTTGGGGCTTTTTGTCTTTTATTCTTTGTTTGTTTTTCGTTTTGTTTTGTTTTTGAGACGGAATCTCACTCTGTCGCCCAGGCTGGAGTGACCAAGGCTCACTGCAAGCTCCACCTCCCAGGTTCACACCATTCTCCTGCCTCAGCCTCCCGAGTAGCTGGGACTACAGGCATCCACCACCATGCCCAGCTAATTTTTTGTATTTTTAGTAGAGACGGGGTTTCACTGTGTTAGCCAGGATGGTCTCAATCTCCTGACCTCGTGATACACTCACCTCAGTCTCCCAAAGTGCTGGGATTACAGGCATGAGCCATCACGCCCAGCCTTTTGTCTTTTAAG
This sequence comes from Colobus angolensis palliatus, assembly GCF_000951035.1. Taxonomy (NCBI): domain Eukaryota; kingdom Metazoa; phylum Chordata; class Mammalia; order Primates; family Cercopithecidae; genus Colobus; species Colobus angolensis. The sequence goes on along the minus strand of NW_012117411.1, from coordinate 1,784,805 downwards.
CAGAGAGTTGCTTTAAAACTTATAAAATACTTCATCAAGATATTAAAGGATAGGAAATGTTAACACAAACATTCAATGTCTAACATTCACTTGAGATCAACCAGAAAAAAAAAGAAGACTATCTTTGAATATATAGTCTAAATCAGGAGAAAATATTACATATTTAAAGAAAATCTATAAAACACACATCGTTATAAGAACACTTGTCTCTCACTAGACAATGTAGGCCAGCACTCTACTTCAATCTGGAAAATAGTTACACTTTTACTTCCTAACATTGCTCATGCCACATAACACTTCTCATTACCATAAGACAAACCATGCAGGCTCCATACTAGTGAGGAAAAGTGGCTAAGGCTGAAAACTTTAGAGATTTTGGAAGAACACTTGTATAGGGAGACCTAAGGCCTAATTCTGGTACTGCAATTGTGTAACCGAGGGCCTGACAAGATCCCAGCAGATGTAGTTTCTTATGGAAGCACCAAGACTGTGGCTAGAATATCCTATTTTAATCCCAAATGAAAGCAAAAGAAATGTTTTTGACACTTGGGGTTAAAAGAAAATGATTGAGAAGAGTCAACGTAGCCCTCCTCCCACTGTTGTGCTACAACAAGGGAGGAACACAACAATAGCCTGCTCGCTTCTGAACTTTACTAGTCATTGCAGTCTCTCCTGTCTACTGATTATTGTTTCATTTACAAACGAGAAACATTTTATATAATCCAGTAATGATCACATATTTAATCTTTAACTGTGTTTTTCTTTTTCAGGTTTTTGCTGCCCTGAATAGCTGAGCATCTAGAGAATGTGATAGGCAGTGTCAACGTGCTTTCAGATTTTTACACTATACATATTTTGGTACCCACATGCTAAAAAGTCAAATATACTTTGATTTTCATTGCTTAAGGGATTTACTCACTCAAAAATTAAATTAAAATAGCTCATCTCCCAGAAAAACAGAGCTTGTTTAGAATAGGAAGAAATAGGAAAATCTACTTTGGCCTAAAATTGAACCATCCAGAAATGTATGCTACAATGACTTTATATACACTAGACTGTTGAGATCATTCTGACTCATGGCAAAAAAAGCATTTTGTAGGTGTTCCATTAGAAATCCACTTTCAGGATATATCACATTCAAAAGCTTGATCAACCTTATATCTTGATCCTCAGATATAAACCTTTGCTGGTATAAATAAAATATACAGAACCCATTTTTCATCTGTTCACCATAGCCTACATGATATTTTATGAAATTAGTATCAATTACACAGGCTAATATTAAAACATTAACAATATTAAGAATCTATCATATATATTTAGGTATATATAAATGTTAACAAAATATTAACTGAAGTTTTCAGAAATAGAAAAAAGTCTTGTTTTTCTCCTAGTTTCAAATAAAGAAATATAGAAATTCTTAAATAGTAAAAATAAAGACTTTGGAAAGATAAATAACAGTGTCTCAGAGACTCTTAAAACAGGCCCTTGTAATGAGTACCAGACAACTAGCACAGGACTTGTGGGTGGGTGGGAGGAGGAGATAAAGAGAATCAGAGAATGCCAGGTTCACAAGGAGGCTTCAAGGACATCTAATACGACTATCTTTTTGAAGTCTGAATCCTTTCTACAACATCCTAGCCAAGTGTTCATTAAGCCACCCTTCTGACTGATCAAGAATTCACTGCTCACTGAGGCAGCCAATTCCCTCTTAGAACATTAGAAGAGCTTTTTTTTTTTTCTATCATGCTAAAAACATGCCCATTACTTTCCCCCATTGGCCTTCTAGAACACGTCCAATTTCTTTCTTCTATGGCCTTTCCTATGGGATGAGCCACTGAAAATGGCAGACATTCTCATTGAGTCTTCTCATTTACATCCCATGGTTTTTCAACTATGTTCTTCAACTAATGAGTTTAATCTCATCACTATACCGTTAATATCCAGTTTGTTAATGTTTCTATTAAAATAGGAACTCATAAGAGAACAGCAAACTGCTGGGAATAGCCCACACTGGAAATAGCAAAGCAAAGCTTCCCTCCTTCTTCCAGATAATTCACATCAATTCCTGCAGCCGAAGATCATAGTCACTGTTTTGGTGGCTATGTCATATATGTTGAGGCAAACTGAGCTTTATGTTGGCTAAAATCTTAAAACCTCAAAGTCTTAATTTTTAACTTATTCAATAAGTATTTGTGGATTGTCACTATATGGGTATTATAATACTAAGAAGAGTATGAGAAATCAGTGTGATATAACCAAAAGAGGTAGGATTCTGGGTCCAAGCCCCACTTTATCCAGCTATATCTATGTAGGAAGAACACTTGTTAGAGCTACTTAATTTTCATAATAGGATAATTATCTCACTACTTTCATAATAGGATAACTATCTCTCTGTTCCAAAGCATATGGATGGGCCCTCAGCCAGCCATTTAGAATACTAGCACTCCAGGATATCCAGTTCTCTTCCAAATACCTACAGAGAGAAGAAATGTTCAGGGAAGATAGGTCCAAGACCTTACAAATTCAATGTTTGGTTAATGTTGTCACCAGAAACGTATATATTGGGAACCCACAACACAAAGCCTTTCTGATCAATTTTGTTGAGTCACATTTACTACTTTGTCCTAATCTTTGACAGAGGTTGTTATGAGAAATAACCACATAAAATTCATAACCACATTGTTATTTTTTATAACTGAGGTACTGTCCATTTTGTTACTCAGAGTCCTTCTCAGTACTAGGAAAGGCTTTGTTCTCCTCAAGGAATCAGATGGTTCTAATTTTTAATGATGGAAATCATTAGAATGGTTTTACATACTTAAAAAATTAAATCTTAAAGACAGTGCCGGGCACGGTGGCTCATGCCTGTAATCCCAGCACTTTGGGAGGCCGAGGCGGGCAGATCACGAGGTCAGGAGATCGAGACCATCCTGGCTAACACGGTTAAACCTCGTCTCTACTAAAATTACAAAAATTAGCCAGGCATGGTGGCGGGTGCCTGAAGTCCCAGCTACTCGGGAGGCTGAGGCAGGAGAATGGCATGAACCCGGGAGGCGGAGCTTGCAGTGAATCGAGATCATGGCCACTGCACTCCAGCCTGGGCAACAGAGTGAGACTCTGTCTCAAAAAAAAAAAAAGTCTTAAAGACAGAAATGAAAGGCTACAAGAAATGATACGAAAAAATGTTATTTGACACATATACAAATAGTAAAAAGTATTTGTATTTTCCACTTCATCAGTAACTGAAAAAGGATCCATGAAAGCAAGATGAATAATTCTAACTGGGTCTTGTTAAATGTATAATTAACTTAACATCAGGCTAATGTCATTCAGTTGCCCGTATGTCACCTCTTCCCAAATAATCAGCCTCCATAAAATGGCAAAGGCTCTAAGGTCAAATGAACCTAAGAACTACGAGGAGAACTTGTTTTAAAGTTTTGCATTTTAAAATAAACTCCCCATGTAATTGGAATGCAAGTGAAACACGGAACACACTTTGGGAATACTCTTCCAGGACCAATTTTGGATAACTTGAATAAACTCTGTCACTCTTCCCTGGATCCTCTACTGTCTGTATAGGTCCCTTTTAATGTCTGGTCACCAAAGATACATAGGGTATTCTACTAAGGAGTTACTGAAGCAGGCCAGATGAAAGGATTACGTCCCTTCCCTTATATAGCCACCACATTCACTTTCATATGTTCACAAGTGTTGACAGGCATGCTCACAAAAGCAGTGCTTCATTCTGGCTGTCAGATTGAGGTCAATTACTTATTTTGACTCTCCTGAGAAATGAGAGCTTAAAATGCATTAAAATGAGTCCAAATCAAAATCAAATGAAACTATAAATAGTGTTGTACAGGACTTTTTCCTCAATTGAACCGGTTGCAATCTTTTTAATATAACCTATTCCACCTTTAAAACAAAGAATTTGACTTTAAAGTTACATGGAAAATCTGGCAACCTCCTTGAGTAAACTTATTCTTGCAGAAAGTAAGATCTTTTGTCATTTTAAAAATTATAAAGATTTTTAATTCAAACAACATTACTTTACAGTATTCACAGACAAGTAGTCTGTTGTCTTAATGGTCTCAGGGAATAGATTTATAAACAATCAAAATATTACAAGCAAGAGTAAAGAAACTTTACTATTGCCGCTTGGCTCACCATTTCATAGATAAATAAATCATTCCGTGACAAGGAAACTGATGTTTATACCATAAAGTATTCTACCTGGACCACCTATGTGATTTAGCCAGAGAAATAAATTTAGAAACTAAAAGTGATTGATCACTTACAATTTGTCAACTGGAAATTCACAGTAAATGTCTACATAAAAGGTTCAAGTACTCATTCAAGCTTCCAGAATCAATTTAAAAGTAATCACTTCCTAGATACTGCTAACCAATAAATTCTAGCCTTACATACACTGCAACATGTCTAAATTGACTCAAAAAGGCATTATCAAATGAACAAAGTGAGATATCCAAAGTGTAAATTCAGTTTCTCAAACTGAATGATTTTACTCAAAAAATGGCGAGACAGAAATTTCATAAGTCTTTCAATTCAAGGGAAATCAGGCTAAGACTGGTCAGGGAAAGATTCACTCTCCTAGGCTATTTGCATTTCCTATCCAGCATGTCTTTAATTTTATAAATTTCATGCTGTTTGTTTCCATGGTTACCAGCTCTTAATCATAATGAGCACCTGGTCTATACAGGGGAATTAATGTTTCCCTGTGAAATGCACATACTGAATTGTTAGTAACCTCCCTACATTTTTGCAAGGACTAGTTTAAGCTCTTGACCTCTAGCAAATATTTTCTTCTTTTTAACTTTTATTTGAGGTTTGGGGATACATGTGCAGATTTGTTACATAGGTAAACATGTGTCATGGGGGTTTGTTGTACATATGCTTTTATCACCCAGGTATTAAGCTCAATACCCAATAGTTATCTTTTCTTCTTGCAAAGATTTTCAAAGGGTGTCTTTAACTTTCTTTTTGAATTTTGTATATTATATGGACTTCAGTTATTTCATGATAATTGAAATTTTCCAACATTTCACAATGTATGTTGACAGGGAACATCTATGCTCCCTGTCAGTGTGTGTGCTTTTGAGCCTGGGTCAGATATACTGTAATTTTTTAAAAAACACTTTTTGTGCATATTTATTAAATCTCAGTCAAAATCCACTGATAAATTGGGTGAATACTGGCATCCCCTCATTCACCAAACTAGGGCCTAGAGGGAAGTACACAAGCACCAGCAACCCCTCCATTAGTCAACATGATTAGGCTTCCTAAGTGACATTAGAACATCTTATTTCAAAGAAAATTAAAATGGTTTTTGATCCTGTGGACATTTTCCACATAGCAATATGTGGACAATGATTAAAAGTATAGAGTTTGTCATATTTCCTGGATATATACCACTCAGTAGTTATGTGACCTGGCGTAAATTACTTAACTATGCCTCAATTTCTTCATCAGAGAATGATAATAGTATTCAGTTCACAGGATTATTTTAAGGAGTAGAGTGGCTTATATTTGTTAATGTGTGGAATAGTTACTGGTGTACATTAGTCACTATTTTAAGTGTTTGTTAAATATAAATGTCAATCTGACCCTATGCAGCATGAAACACTGTTTTCTAAGAAAATCTTTTTTTCCATAATAAATGTTTGTTCATCCTCTCATGATGTAAGCTAATTCTGATTTTAAATTTCCTTGTGTAGCACTTAATAAATACTATATGATCAGCTACTTCCATCTCTAAAAATCTAGTCGGTTGCCAATAATAGCGACACTTACACTGACCACACTGAGCCACTTTACATGTCACCTCATTTAATCTGCATTAACAACCCTATGAAGATAGGTGATCCCCTTATTACAGATGAGAAAACTCAAGTTTCAAGAAGTTAGATAATTTGCACAGGTTTACAGAGCTAAAAAGTGGCAGAGGTAAATTTGGAATCAACCTCTGATGATCCCCAAACGCTGCCTTAATCAGTCCATTACCATGGATAAAGTGCTAGATAGACAACGTCACAACTTTTCAAAACTAGAACTTTGTCACATCCAGTAATTTTTAACCTACTCCGAGAAGGTCAGAAATATAAGTAAAAGTGGAATCTGTCGTGCCTGTGAGTGGGGTCTCTCTACTTCCCCATCCTCCACAAGCTTGCGCATATGATTGATTCCCACAGACAACTGATGTTCACTGGTGGGAGGAAGGACCATATACATAATGGGCTCTAGGTGGTGCCTGGAACTGTGCCCAAAATGACCTTTTGCACCTCTCCCATACACTTCCGTAAATGTTAGTACAAGAGGTATTTAGCCTCAGTAGACATTCTCCGCAGTAGTTGAACAGCTCTGGAAAGTGTAGCTTATCCCATCCTTTTGGCTTAATGAGTAGTTAGTTCTAACATTCTCAGTGATTAATGTCCTATTAATTATGGGAAATACTGACTAGGTCTGGGTTGGTCTTTTTTAATTGTGAAGCTCCAGTAAAATATTTTGACTCACTTGGCTTGGGTCAATTGCTAATGAGGAAGTCTGGGTTTTATAAATTCCCTGGCATACACCAGTCATTGCAAAATCCTGATATTGGTCTGTCCTGCATCCTCTGACGGATCCCAGAGGTGCCTTCCTTCAGGGTCTACCAATGACACTTCTAACAGAAAAATGAGCAGAAGCCACTTCTTTTTTTTTTTTTTTTCTTTCCTGAAATCATTTCTGGGTAACATCTGATGGAAAATTTTGCTCTCCACTGCTCAGTTAAGTAACTAAAGTTCTTTAAGTATCATTGATGCCACTGATCTCTATTTTAGTAAAGGATGATGTAGGCACAGATTTGTTTGAATCAAAAGACTAAATTCTGGATTCTATAACCCTAGACACTTAATGTCAAAAGAACAACTACATGGAAGTCTGTAGAAGCAGTCACACAGCTTGGGAAAAATGGGAGTGTAGCATTGCTTCAGAAAATTGGTGTTTCACATTGCTACCAGAGATGTTCACAGGCAGCACTTGTGGTTGGTCGATGCTGGACACAGAAGCAGCTGCTCATCTATCATCGCCTTTTTCAGAAGAGAGACCACACATGTGCAACATGGCAGTTATTATCCCGGTCAGCAATCTAGCCAAAATATCTAATCAGGTTTACAGCTAGGAAATAACAGTTCACTCAGACAGAGTGAAGGCATGTTAAAAATCACACAGTAGGAGCAGGTCAAAGAAGTGAAGGAGATATCATATTCTTGGTACTCCAGAAATTAATCCTTGCAACTACATCAGCTAATATTGGAACCCCGCCCCCCGAGATCGACATTTCCAAATATAATATATATCACAAACTAATAGAAACCATTATAATTTAAAGAGAAAGTATCTTGCCACTTACAGACTCTTTAAACTTAAAACCAAACCAGTATCTTTAATGCTGACATGCCTAGAAACAAGTCGGTAGCAATACTAACTTTAAAGTAGTCTTTGCTGACTTTAGCTAACTAAAATAAACACATAAGGAAAAATAAACATGTAGGGAAAAACAAAATGTTCACAGTAGGATATGAGAGAATATTTTGGAAGCCATAAAATATAGCTCCTATTTAAATATAATCGATTTCAAAGGCACAAAAGTAGCTCAAAACAAAGGATGCAATGAACGAAACCTTGTTAAAATAATCAAGGTTAGAGAAACAATGCTGACGTTATTGTGCAGTTATTCTCAGATTTCCAATTTTCTAGTCCCCTTGGTTTGGTTTATTTGGCACCTCTTGGTCTCTCATAAGATCATGTTGGCACATTTATCTAATCAAATCATTATTATTATTAGGCAACATTACTGAGCACCTGCTGGGTGCCTGTTAGGAGCCGAGAATATAAATCTTCGCTAGAGAGACTAGGAACGTGGAAGAAAAAGGGTAACTGACAACACAAGAATACATGCTAATTATGGGCATTGAACTGAATGTACCTGCATTATCTAACAGATTGAACCAGGGGACTTTCAGATCAGGCAGGTGGTTTCACACCCAACCCTCATCATTAATAATTTATAATGTGAGGACAGCAAATAATTTTCAAATCAGTGAATATGAAAGAGTTCAGAAGATCAGATGACTACAAAGGTTCAGGAAGGAGTTCACAGTATTAGACTATTGAAAGAGCGTCTTTCAGAAAGGTTACGACTTACATATACAAATAACTAATTCTTGTTTTATGATTTAAAAGCAGTATTTTTACATTTTTTCATAAATATGTAGGGACATTCGGGGCAGAGGTTTCACAAAAACATAGCTGGGAAGAAATCACCGCAGTGCACTCTTGAATAGATTGTCACTTTAGGACCTGAATCCTGAGAAATCTTCTGCAATAGGGCTAAACCCATTTTTCCTAAACCTTTTTTTGCACTACAAATGTTTTTAAACCTTTTATGATATGCCTTATGAACCGCGCTTTTTCCCCATTGAAAAAAAATTAATAAATGGCATATGGTTCATTAGGAAGATGGTGACAGAGATTTCCTGCTTCAGAAACGTTGGAAGCCGCTGGTTTAAAAGCATCCGGAACAGAGGGCTCTACTCCGGTTCTCTCCCCGCTGTGTGATTTTAGTCGAGGAAAAAGAATTACAAGTGCGCCTTACAGACTCAACAGGGTAGAAAACTTGCTATCATTTCTTTTATTTTGAAGTGAGCTTTTATATAAACACACGAAACCATCCATTTAACAGTAAAACTGGGCAGTGAAAGGAAGCCTCCCGCGTTCGCGATTCTTCGCCTCCGATAGAGCGTGACCGTCACGCCCACTGCCACTTACAGGGGGAACGCGCCAGGGCATCATGGGAGTCGGCGGCGGCAGGGATTGTGGGAAATGTAGTTTGGAGACTCCGCCCTCCTCGCCATTCCTGTAATGGCTGCTTCCTGGAAGGTAATGTACGAACTCGTCTCCGACGGATACTTAGGTTGCACCAGTGTATTTGTAAAACAGGAGCAAATTTGGGCCTTGCCGGGCCAAAGTAGGAATTCTTTTTCAAATCTTAATATCAAGTCCTGAAATGAACTTATCTCTCTGTTCTGTTTCTTTTTACCTTTTCTTGTGTGGGTGAACTAACTTTTAAGTCTAGTTCCTTGTTGGACAGACTGTTTTCTCTCCTCATTACCTATCCCTCTACCGTCCATATGGCCTCCACGCTCTGCACTGACGCTAGCTGCCTCTTTAAAATAATAATAGTAATAATAATTAATTTTTAAATCCTTCTCTCCGCCCCCTCCCCACCCCCCATGCTAATAATAGGTCGTGTCACGTGGAACCTCTTAATCTCAGCATCCGGAGCTCCAGGAAGGGAAAATTTCAAGTCAGATAGAATTCTATATATACCATTTCTTTGGTAAGTCTTATTAATTCCCCACAACTTCACAGAGTTATATGTTGTGTGACTTTTGCCAAATTTGTCTGCATTTCCTGGGTGGGAGAGACCCTGAGAAAATGTATAATTTTTACCCACTGGGATATTTTAAGTTTCCAAGTTAGTGGCTCGTGCATTTTTTCTTTTTTTCTTAATTATGAACTCCTGTTCAATTTTTGTTTGGTTGATGCACAAGGTGTTGGCATTATCGTGGAAAATTCCTGAGATTAGATTGTTATCATGAGATAGGGAGATGAGCCTCAAATTACTGTCTTTAACGTCCCTCTGTTTTTCCACCTCTAAGATGAGGAGATGGATTGGAAATGATTCATAAAGTGTCCAAAAGATTGGCTGGCCTGTTATTTGTCATGTGTTCATTTTGTCATTTGAAAAGGGAGGAATTTTTAATGGTTCCTTTTTGTTTCCATGTTTAATTTCTAGGACCCTTCAGCCTCAAGATTCCAGCATCATGTCCTCCGTTTCAACACAGTTGTCCTTAGTCCTCATGTCACTGCTTTTGGTGCTGCCTGTTGTGGAAGCAGTAGAAGCCGGTGATGCAATCGCCCTTTTGTTAGGTGTGGTTCTCAGCATTACAGGCATTTGTGCCTGCTTGGGGGTATATGCACGAAAAAGAAATGGACAAATGTGACTTTGAAAGGCCTACTGAGTCAGACCTCACCTTGAAAACCTTTGTGCTATAGAGGCTAAACCTGAGCTCTGGTGTGTGAAAGGTTCCAATAATCAGTAAATAAGGGAGTTTCACATTTTTCGTTGTTTCCATGAAATGGGAACAAACATACATTTATAAATGGAAGAAAAAAATGTTTTCTTTCCAACAAATAATGCACAGAAAAAATGCAGCCTATAATTTGCTAGTTAGAAAGGAGGTCAAAGAAGTAAAATGGCTGAAATTTACATAAGTAATATTTCATAATCTTAGAATTCTCTCAAAGCGTGTGAAATAGGAAGAAGGAAGTTCTTGCCCAGAATCTTAGGAAATCACCACTGTTCGGTTATAATCACTGCCTCCTGAATCGTTGAGGAGTCTTTTCTCCTGTTTTTTTATTAGATTTTTGTTTTGTTGTCTCCCAAGTTAATATTATATTTAGATATCAGAGAGTCAGCCAAAAAGGAAAACTTTTATCTCTGGGGAAAAAAACATTTAGAAAAGTGTATTCAGTGTATCTAATACTGAAATGCAGAAAAAATCTAATGTTAAAAAAAAAAAAAACTATAGACATTGACATGGAAGAGATTTAATGTTTTGAAAAAAACTTTATATTAACTGAGTAACATCCTCCTGATGAGAAGTACTATATTAAATATAAACCCATTATGTTATAAGTTAATGTGTCGTGTCCATTTCTTATTTGGGGCTGTTTGTATCCATTGCAGATTTTTATATGAGCTAAGTGGAGAAGGAGAGGATGCCTTGTGTTAACTGATTGCGGTAGCTTGAAGAGACATTATCAGTGACAAATGAGAACTGGGCAGCATTAAGGTCAGAGAAGCCCCTGATAGAAAATCTAGAAATATAGAAGGAAAATGAAATGGCCTAAACTGATTTGCATGCCAGCCAAATGAAATATCCTCTCTGGCCTAGCTACCTAAAGTATCTTCAAGCCAGCAACATCACCTAGGACTTGTTAGAAATGCAGAATCTCAGGCCCCACCCAGACCAATTGGATCAGGAACAGCATTTGTTTCCAAAGCCCAAGTTAATTTATATGGCACGTTACGGATTTAAGAAGACTGCCAACTTGCTTGAGCCCAAGAATCGATTTCCTGATCTTTCTCCCGGTTGTATAGCTGTGGGATGGGTCCTGGAACTCCATGGCTAACAAGGGTTCTCAGTGATTCATTTGATTCTCAAGTTGTAGCCAGCATAAAATAGTATAAGGAAATCAAACTTTAGGGTCATACTGGAGGTAAGTAGTGAAATTTTTTCCTAAAATGCATTTTCCAATCTCTAGCTCTCCAGATGACATTGGGAGCCTCAATTTGTATCCAAAAACAGGCACCAGCAACCTAAAATCCTGTTTATGTTGCAATTCTAGCATGAGCTGACCTAGCTTGCATGCAAGTTTTAGTTAAAGGGTACAAGGAGTGAAGAAGGATCACAGAATAAAGACATGAAAACTGAATGCACTTGTTTTTGTCACAGCTGTTTTGATTTTTTGCTAGAGGAAGCACTAACATTCTCTATTCAAATTAATTGGCAGTTAAACATTACGTAATTAATAGAGCTTGATTGTACATGCATTTTTTGTGTGTTTTAAAGAAGGAAAAAGGAATGATGCAAGTTATAGAGCAGTTGTCATCTCTTATACACCAGCCCATTGGTGCTGACGTAGAAAGGCTGCTGCTCCTTCCTTGCACATCAGCTTTTCCATTGGGATGGGAGAAATCAAACCTAAAGTACATTTTAAATCACAGTGCAGTAGTCATTTAGTCACCTCCAGCTACTATTTTTAAAATGTTCAAAATAAGACTACAGGCAAACATTCTTTAGTCAACGTGTATTTCCAAAAGTGCTTAGGAGGAATTAGAAAACTGCCATTTCCCTATTTTCCCCTTAAAAGTAGAGAATTGTCTTGAGGTGGCATGCAGGAATTTTGATGGATATGATGGGGAACACCTCCTCTAAAAATAGCCTCATTTCTCATCTATTTAGGTTGGATTATATGGCTTTGCTTGAAAAGAACAGAACCCTCATGGTGGCTCTTAACCTTTTTAGGCCACCAGTTCCTTTGAGAATCTGATGAAAGCTATCATCTTTTTCTCTAGGAAAATTCCCATGCATGCTGACATTTTTAGATTAATTTCAGAGCTGAAGCCCATCCAGGATCTTTCCAATTCTAAAATTCCTTGATGTTCTATGAGGGATAACACCTGCTGTGGAGCAGTTACAGCAAGAATGGGATTAGCAAATGTTCTGATGCCCAGCACAATTTGTAGATATCTAGTAAATGCTCTGCGCATGTTAGCTCATTGAGTTAAGTTAAAAATAGTTGAAATCAAGTGAAGAATTTAAGGTCCTTGCCAATACTTATATTTCTTTTCTCTGTAGTTTTAAGGTAACCAGCCTATTTCCCTAATGCTAAAAATCAGTACATTTCCTGCATCATTTCTCTCTTAACTGTTTTCATAACTCTTCTTTGTTGTTAGTTTTTAGAAGTTTGTGGAAGTTTGTGATGTATCTCGGCATGGATATCTTTGGGTTTATCCTGTTTGGAGTTCACTCAGTATCTGAGACTTAAGAGTTTTGTGCTTTTTTCCCAAATTTAGGAAATTTTCAGCCATTATTTCTTTTTACAAAAATTTCGCTCCACCTTCATTCTCCTTTTCTTCTAGGACTCCAGGGACCTGATGTTAGATCTTTTTGTTATAGTCTGATGCATACCTAAGGCTGTATTTATTTTTTCAGCCTTTTTTTTCTCTTGTTCAGATTGGGTAATTTCTAGTATTATATCCTTAAGTTCACTGTTTCTGCTGTTGTATTTTTAGTTCAAAACTTTCCATTTTGTTCTTTGTATCTTGTGTTTCTTTGTGGAGACCCGTTTTTTCATTTGTCTCAAGCATATTTGTGATTGCTCACTGAAGCAGCTTTTCATGGCTGCTTAAATGCTTGATAATCCTAACATCTCTGTCACCTCGTTGTTTAGCATCTGTTGATTGTCTTCTCATTCAAGTTGAGATCTTCCCGGTTCTTAGTATGATGATGACATCTGGACATTTTGGGTATTATATTTAAAAGGCTGTGGCTCTTATTTAAATTTTGTATTTTAACAGTCATCTGACACCACTCACTCCTTCTTAGGAAGGGAGGATGCCTTATTCTTCCTGCCAGATGCAGGTGGAAGCCTCATGACTGCTCCTCCTATGCCCTCCACTGACACTGGTGATAGGTTGCCTTGTTACCACCAGGTGGGAGTGGAGTCCAGGCTCCCCATATGGTCTTCATGGGTACCCAGGGTAGAAGAGGAAGGTTCTTACTATCAGCTGGTGAGGATGAAAGTGCCAGTTCCCCACCCAGCCTTCTGTTACACAACCTCAGTGGAGAGCCTGGAACATCTACAGCCTGGTGAAAGTGGAGGTCTTGGCACTCCACTTAGCCTTTGCTGATGGTGGAAGTGAGGCTACAATTCTAAAAGTTTTCTGTTTCACTAAGCTGCACCTTTCCTATACCTTTAAATACTGGAGAGAATGGTCTTGTTTGTTTTCCACTCCCCCCCCCCCGCCTTTTTTTTTTTTTCAGTCTAAGCTCGTTTCTGGGCTACCAACTTCTCCAGTTCTCAATCTGAAACAGGAAGAAAAAAAGAAAAAAACCAGCGAACACACCACTTTGTTGTTCCTTTGCTCTTGAGGTACCCTGCTGTTGTGCCTTCTTTCTGCCTTTCAGAATCATGTTTGTTTTATACATAATGTCCAGGGTTTTTAGCTATGTTTAGTGGGAGGAAAAGGAAAAAAGATGTCTACTCCATCTTCCTAGAAGTATAAGTCCTCTTGGTGCATATATAAGGAGTGAATTTTCTGAGATACTCCAGAGATGGAGAGATAAAACACCAGGAAAATTACTACTTCAAGGTATTTTACTCACAGACTTTTGTCCCATCTTTTCCCACATCCACCTTCCCCTCTTCACCCATCCGACATACTATTTATTCCTACCTTAACCCAATAGTCTCAGCTAGGGAGTGAGACTACCCATCAAGAAATGCAGGGACATAGATGAAGTTTGAGAAAACGGGCTGTATTCATATTTTGTCTCAGCATTGAGACTGCAAGTGGGAGCTTCTTGAAAAACTGATGTGATACCAATTGTGCCAACTAGCCAGGTCCAGGAAATCTCAGAAGCTACACCTCACATGCACCTGTGTCCTGCTGGGCTTTCTAGCTCTGTAGAAGCTTATCAAATGCCATTTCCAACCTTGGATATAGGAATGGTTTGCAGCTATAATGCCTGCAGCACATAATGAATGGAGGAGAATTTTCTGCATATGACCCATTTCCCATCCAGAGGCTCTCATAACAGTCTCTTCAGTGATACTGTAGTAGAGGCTAAGGGTCCAAGCTATGGAATTTTAACAGACCTCCATCAATTAAAATGTAATAATGGGCAAGTCCCTTAATTTCTTTTAAATTTCTGTCTCCCTGTCTGTTAGTTGAATGTAATAATAGTATTTCTCTACTTCACCTCCTAGGTAGATGAGAAATATCTAAGGTAGTGTATGTGGAAGGGTTGGCTTGCTGTATGCTATTATTTTTCGTAGTATTTAGATAATGTTTCCTAAACAGAAGGGGGAAAAAACTTCACAAGCATCAATTTTGAATTTTTAAAGAGGATATCTTAAAAGTTAATATGAACAAATCCTATATCAAACTTTACTTTTAATTTTGACATTTTCCCAAGTCCTAACAGGCCCTTGAAGATGATACTCAGTCTTTGTTTTTTCTTACTATAGTCCTTCCCAACACACACAGTTCCAGCTTACAAATTGATAAAGCTCAAAGACATCTATGAAGAAAAGAAGATTCGACTACCCTAAAATTTTTTTAAATCTTCTTGTTTGTACCTCATGCTCTCGAAGGGGAAACAAAGGAAAGAAAATAATTGATTCTTTTTTAATGATTCTTAATGTGTTAACCATGGGTTCCTTCCTAAGTAGCATAACAGAAGCTTAGAACAACTGCCCAAGTCATTTAAGGAAATGCAAGGAATTTGGTTTTTCCTGTTCAGGAAAATAGCAGATTTGGTCCATATTCTACCAAGAAAAATACTGACAAATCTCATCTCATTAGAAGTCATGAAATTATAAACTACATATAATGTGTTTAATGTTTGTTTCCTATGGTGGGGAATAGAGAGGATTTACTAATCCCAGACGTGATTTTCACTCATAGGTGAAAATAGGGCCAAATCAATAAATAAATTTGCACAATAGCGTGGTTTTTTTTTTTCTAATTTTCAGTAACTTAATTTTTCTAAGTACTTCTATAACTGACTAATATACATCTAACATCTAAATGCAAAATGCAGAAGACCAGAAAAATATATGATCACTGCAAAAAAAAGATAATGTGGTTTAATTTCGCATTGATTTGTAAGTATCAGAGCTAAAGCACTCTTCTCACACATATTTCCACTGGATCCATTTTATATGGGTGATTAAAATTTTGAAAATATTAGTTGGCACTTCATAATATGAAATGAAATTATGAAATTTTATATACAAGAGGGTTAATTATTTTTAAAGGGCTAATCATGTAGCACTTTGTTAAACATAGGGATTATAAATACTGTATTTCTCAATATTAATCAAGATAATTATGCTCTGGATAAATGTGCATAAATCACTTAACAAAAGAATTTAGAAGCAGCCATGATCACCAAGAACAGAAACTATACCATTTTCTATTTCAGATGATTTATCACAACAACCCTTTCATTCTGCCACAAAAATTACCAGGGCATTTCAATACCAACATCAAACAGTTTTATGGCCCCTAAGATGACATGTGCTAACTTTAACTTGTTTGCTCAACAGTTTCTGAGACATAACCAGTACTCTTTGGAAATAAAAATATTTGGCCGGGCGCGGTGGCTCAAGCCTGTAATCCCAGCACTTTGGGAGGCCGAGACGGGCGGATCACGAGGTCAGGAGATCGAGACCATCCTGGCTAACACGGTGAAACCCCGTCTCTACTAAAAATACAAAAAAAAACTAGCCGGACGAGGTGGCGGCGCCTGTAGTCCCAGCTACTCTGGAGGCTGAGGCAGGAGAATGGCGTAAACCCGGGAGGCGGAGCTTGCAGTGAGCTGAGATCCGGCCACTGCACTCCAGTCCGGGCGACAGAGCGAGACTTCGCCTCAAAAAAAAAAAAAAAGAAAGAAAGAAAAATATTTATCAACTGTCAGGCAAATGATCTTGAGCCAATAATTTAACCTCCACAACTTTTTCATTTGTACAATTTTTTGTCAGTAATTTTTCTAAGAGGTTTCCTATTGATAGAATTTGGTGACTTCATAAGAAGAGTTTTTCCTAATTTCAAAAATAGTAAGGTATAATGTGTTAAAAAGTATTGTAATCCATTTTCAGTTGCCAGCAATGAGGAGCTGATTTTTTCTTCGAACTCCTCGGTGACAGTAGTCTAGTCATTTAGTACATTTTTGGATATCAATTCAGTGAAGCAAGGAGGGGCAGCTCATTTTCTGTACTGAACAAGTGTGATTAGGGATTGTCTCAAAAAGGAGGAATGAAAACAAACCATAGCCCTGCTACTCTCACAGCAAACAACCCATCTGCTCATTGATGTTGCCCCAGCTCTATTCAGGAATAAACAACCTTTTGGTTTCATAGGCTTGGTCTTTTCTGGCAGCATCAGTGAGACTCAGGTCATAGATACCATCTTCCCAGTGACCAAGATAGACACTAGAGAGGATGGGTGGCACACATCACACTCCCCCTCTAATGTACCTCTTCAGTCCTGTGGAATCCACCTCCAAATTATCCCTAGGATTCACCCACTTCTGTCCATCCCTGTGGCTCCTACCCATGTAGACCATCATGAGGACGTGGATGACATCCACAGCAACCCCCAGCTGGTCTTCCAGCCTCCTGTATTACTCTGTTCTCGCCCTGCTATAAAGAACTGCCTGAGACTGGGTAGTTCATGAAGAAAAGAGGTTTAATTGACAGCTCTGTAGGCTGTACCAGAAGCATGGCTAGGAGGCCTCAGTAAACTTACAATCGAGGTAGAAGATGAAGGGGAAGCAAGCACGTCTTACCATGGTGGAGCAGGAGAGAGGAAAAGAGTAAATGGGGAAGTGCTACGCACTTTTAAACGACCAGAGCTCATGAGAACTCACTATCATGAGAACAGCAAGAGGGAAATCCACCTCTATGATCCAATCACCTCCCACCAAGTCCTTCCCCCAATTGGGGATTACAATTCAACATTAGATTTGACTGGGAGCACAGAGCCAAACCGTATCACCTCCCATCTTACCCCTCGGCAATCTTTTCTAAACACAACTGCGATGAACTTCATAAAACAAATCCGATCCCATCTCAAACTCTTTAAGGGATTTCCTGTTTCTATGACTTTTTTAACCTTAAGAAAGCACTGTTTGATCTGCCCTTATTCCCTCCCTTGATTTCTCCAGTCTCATCTATGTCTGTGATCACTACCCTACCTTGCATTAAACATTTTTCACTTTCTAGGAAGCACCAGGTGAGTTCTCTCTCTTGGTCTCGTCTTCCTTTTACCTTCTATTTCTTCCTTCTCCTTCCCCTCTCACTGTCTGTTATTCTCCTCACTTCTCCCCACCTCTGTGTCTGCATGGTTCTTTCTCTGCCTGGAGTAGTTTTTCCACTTCACCTAGCTTATTCCTACCTCTTTAGGCTTGAACAACACTGTTTTAGGACAACTTCCCTGACCCTGTCTTAGTCACATGCCCCACTGTATGCTCATATAGCATTCTTCACCTCTCTTAACAGGTACATATCATGCTGTATTGGAATTCCTGTTACTTTAAACACCCTCACCCTATCTCAGGATTCTAAGCTCTGTGAGTGCACACACTGAGTCTCTAATTCACTGTATTTCAGCTTCCAGCATAATTCCTGGTATGTAGAATTTGCTCACCCAATTCTTATAGAATAATTTGTGATATAAAGTTAATGTAGCCCAGGATCCACAGTGGATCATGACATCCTCCCAGTAAGCCTGGCTGTGCCCACACTGTCATCAGTAAAGCTCTCCCAATCTTTTAAGATGTTGCATAAGGCCGGGCACGGTGGCTCAAGCCTGTAATCCCAGCACTTTGGGAGGCCGAGGCGGGCGGATCACGAGGTCAGGAGATCGAGACCATCCTGGCTAACACGGTGAAACCCCGTCTCTACTAAAAAACACAAAAAACTAGCCGGGCGCGGTGGCGGGCGCCTGTAGTTCCAGCTACTCGGGAGGCTGAGGGCTGAAGCAGGAGAATGGCCTGAACCCGGGAGGCGGAGCTTGCAGTGAGCCGAGATCTGGCCACTGCACTCCAGCCTGGGGGCAGAGCGAGACTCCGTCTCAAAAAAAAAAAAAAAAAAGATTATAAAAAAAAAATAAGATGTTGCATGGGACGGGCCTGAGATTCTTCGTGATATGTATCATTTTCTTGGACAATAAATTATATTTATAAAACATGATTTTAATAAATATTAAGATAGAGTCTAGTTAGTTGAGTTAAATGATTATATATACTATTTATAAAAGCTTGCATTGTATGGACATATTTAATGCTCTGTATAACATTTAGTTCAGAAATGATACATCATTTTGAATGATGAACCATAGGATGATCTTCTCCTTTGCCCTCTCTCATTCTCTTACTCATACTATACTCCAGCAACAACAGACTGCCTGCAGTGGCAAAATCAAATGTCTTGCCATGCTTTCATGCTCATGGAACATTTACAAATGTTGCTTTCTTCATGAAACCTTTTCAAAAAGGAGTTAATGATATCCATCCACCAGAGTTCACAGTGCATTGTTTTTACCTGTTTTACTATATTTCATTGAACCCTTTTTCGCTGCTAGCCGTACTGTCCCCTCCCTTCCCATTCACCCCCATGTCTGTTGCCTATATCTTAAATGTATTAAAATCATATTGTCTTGTTATCATTGCAAGTACTAACACAGTCAACTAAAAGATGTTTCAATAAATATTTGTTTTTGCATTAAATTTAGTTCCTAAAACATCCCAAAGAACAGATTAATAGAGTAGCATTAAATAAACAAGTCTATATGCTGACAGAGATATAATATTAAAGCTAATACTACTGCTTTTTAATAACACTGCAGGTGTGGAGCTTCCATTTTACATACAGTGTTACCTCTGTCTTTCTGAAAGCCGTCGGCAACTCAAATTTACTGAGTGTTATTCATTGAAAAACATCTGTTATGAAGTAATCACAAGACAGTTTTCAACATATTGTAGTCTTAGAGAATGCTATCACAGGTGATCTCAAAGCCCACATTTCATTCAGGTGAAGGCTGTATCAGAAAAAAAGGAAAGAAAAGATACCTGGAGCCCAAACTACTTCTTCATTTTCAAAGATGACTCTCTCAAATAAAGAGCCTCAAATAGAATTCCACTTCTCACCCTCAGTCATGGCGAATGGACTATAGCCAAACCGTGATTCCACTCTGCTGTTACATTGGGGCTTTCACCCAGGCCCTATGACTTTCTGAAATCAGTTCAGTGTCCAGGTTTGATGGCAGGTACAAGAAACATTAAAAGTCACTTTTTAGAAATCAACTGGTTCATTCAAATGTTTAGGCCTCTTAAAAGATAGTCCTCTTAGAGAAAAGTGAACTTTATTGATGCTGCCATTATTTAAAGCATATTTGGAATTCATATTTGGGCTATGGCATGCCCTTTCAAATACTTCCAATAAAAAGAAATCTTCATATTTGAGCACTTGGCTTTTGGAATGAGCCAGAAGTAATTCAGAGCTGAGCCCTGTATGTGAATGAGGTGAGTGAGAAATAGAGCAACCACTTGTGAGCTAATTATCCAATTGAAAGAGAGTGCTGAGCTTCATTTATACCTAGATACTAAGGACTGGGGAGGTTAAATTACTTGGAGGGTTAAAATTAGATCGTTTGATAAAATAAATGATGACTTCAAAATAATAAAAACAAATTTTTTCTGTAACTTATAAACCAAATTAAATGATTATTACACTATCTAATGTGTTGCTTTTTAACTAAAAATGTGTAACATTAGATAATAATTAGTATATATGGTAATGATATATAGATGACATTAGATAATATCAGAATGACCCATACCTTACCTGTCCTCAGCAAAACTGTTTTCGCTCTTCCAAGCTACTTTCCACATGCATAAATTTAATGAAACTGGATTGTAACATGCACACTATTTTGTCTTCTAGTTTTGCTTGTCTGTTTAACATGGAAGTGTTTCACGGATATTTTAACAATCAAGTAATATTCTACCACTTATATTTACAATTACTTATTCCAAAACAATTCCTTTAATAATGCTGGACATGCCAATGGTATTTAACATCTTGTCATTATTGATAATACTGTACTATAATAAGCAAAATAGATAACTTTTACCAAGTACCAAAAATATATTCATATCCTTTGAACCTGTGGTTTCAGCCTAGAAATTGACTTTTATATAGTAATTCTTACATTATAATTATTCAGTTGCAAATATATACATAAAAATACATCTAATGTGTCTATTGTCCTGATCTTCTGAGGAAGCAAGTTTTCCAACATGGCAGATAACTGAGGTGACTATATACTACTGTACCAGAAATACTAGAGGTCTGGGTTTATAAAAGACACTCTGAATTCTAGGTGTGGAAAGAAAAGTTTCTATCCAGGGAGAGAGAGTAACAAACCCCCTGTCAGAGAAAAAGTTCAGAGTCACTGTGCACTTTTATAATAAGAAGTTCATAAGAGGGATCAAAAAAAGATTCAGCATATTAAGTGAAAGAAGTATTATATGGTCTTGAATATTCATTTTCAAGATTATTCTTATTGTTTTCATACTTAAAATTAAAACATTATTTGTCCAGTGATCTCTACATTTTTTGTTAGTGGTCCATACTAATGATAGCTATCAAGAAATATTATTAATTAAACATTATTACAATAATAAGCACCAAACCACACAAAGAATTGTTTCTTTCCTCGGTGGTGTTGTAAAGTGACAGAAGTTTATGGCTATGAAAGTCTGTGATATAATTAAAAGAGCACTAAACAAGGAGTCAAAACCATAAGAATCCTAGTTCTGGCTATGCTGCAAACAGGCTGTAGGGCACCAGGAGAATCACTCACAAGTTACTTGGGGACTCATTTTCTTAAAGAAAAATATAAATAAGTAGAAATGGTCTACCCAAAACACCTTCGCTGCCGAGCACTTAAAAGTAGAATTCCCCTTTGAAGGAAGATGAGCAAGATGAAGGAAGGCTCAGGCAAACAGAATACCCAGAAGTAGGGCCAGCCTTGAAAAGCTATAGTAACAGTTTCCTGATAGATGATATGACTGAAGGAAAGCCATCAGGAAACACCCTAAACACAAATGCCTAAGTTCTATACACTCTCCAGTACTTTTGTGATACCTGCAATTCCATGATTAATGGTGCCTCTTCTGGGTCTTGCAGGCCTAGATGTCTTCTGGCTCTTGATATTGAATGCTAATATGACTTTGGGGTCGGTCTACACATTAAACCAAAAACAAAAACCTCCAAATGGAGCTCCAAAGTGGGGTTAAACACCTGATATTGGGTTTAGAGAGAGGAATGAAGGATAAAATTACCAGAAGTGGGGAGAAGGGACTTGGATGGTCAATGCACCAAAAATACATAGAAAATTATTCCATGTGAGAAAAGTTGGTCCTACCTAAAGGAAGGTTAGAGTTTTGCTTTATAGCCCATTAAATTAATCATGCCAGCCTAATAGCAATATTCTTAAAAATGGAAAACTTGTCTTTCTTGTTTTGTGTTTTTCTTGAACAACCCAAGATAAAGCATTTAATACAATACACATTCAATAAACATTTGTAGTCTGACTTAAGAATTCTGTCCACAGAAAAAGCCCAAATGGTTTAGATGACAAAACAAAAGATGTCATAGGAAAAAATATAATATACTTTGGCAGCCTGACAAAAATTAAGTAGAAATAAAATAAAATTCATATTAGAAGCATTACCATAAAAATATAAAATGAAAGCAAGGAAAAGGAAAGATCACTCATGCTTTTGTACAAAGATGGACATCTCCAGTTTGTTTATATTTTTGTTTTTTCCATATAATGCTGGCATAAAGTGGTTGCTATAGCAGTTTTTTAATTTGTATAAATTTAAGGGGCACAAGTGCAGTTTTGTTAAATGGATACCTTGTATAGTGGTGAACCCCAGGCTTTTAGTGTTACCAATACCTGAACAGTGTAAATTCTACCCAATAGATAACTTCTCATCCCTCAACTCCCTCTCATCCTACCAACTTTTGGAGTCTCCAGTGGCTTTGATTCCACTCTGTATGTTCATGTGTAGCTCCCAGTTATAAGCGAGAACATGAGGTATTTGGCTGTCTGTTTCTGAGTCATTTCACTTAAGATAATGGCCTCCAGTTCCACCCATGCTGTTGCAAAAGACATTTCTTTCTTTTCTATGGCTGAGTAGAATTCCATTATATATATATATTTATATATATATGTATAAATAGCCATCCTGACTGGTGTAAGATGGTATCTCATTGAAGCCTTCCTTCATCTTGCTCATCTTCCTTCAAAGGGGAATTCTAGTTTTAAGTGCTCGGCAGCGAAGGTGTTTTGGGTAGACCATATATATATATATACACACACACACACACAAACACATATGTACACACACACATACACACACCCCTTATTCCAACATGGCGGATAACATGTATTTATATATATATATATATTACATGCATGCACACACACCACATTTTCTTTATCCAATCATCTTTTAATG
>NW_012117411.1:1744715-1761313 GCF_000951035.1 Colobus angolensis palliatus | reverse complement strand
TTTTATCTTCATTAGAGACAGGGTTTCACTATTTTGGCCAGGCTGGTCTTGAACTCCTGACCTCGTGATCTGCCCACCTTGGCCTCCCAAAATGCTGGGATTACAGGCGTGAACCACCACTTTTTATACTGTTGTTGGTAATGTAAATTAGTACAATCTCTATAGGTTTTTGTTTTGTTTTGTTTTGTTTTTGTAAATGACAGTACTCCCCCTCCAAAGAAAAGATCCCCCTTTCTCTTTGGGCTTCAGTATACTCAAATGACATGACTTAAAAATTAAAGGAAGGACGGGGAGAGGGAGGAAGAGAGGAAATTATTCTATTGAAGGAATCTGGTCATTTTAAAGATCTTTTACTACAAAAAACATTATATAGATAAAATGTATTTTCGCTTATGCTTTTGTGGCTAAAGCAAGAAAAAAATACATTTTTGCAGTTGAAATTCATGCTGCCTTAATTAAAGTTTTCCAGCTGTACATAATCCTTCTTTATTTATCTGGCACATCCTCTCTGAGACTAAAACTTTCCCCCTGACTCTTTACTGTCTGAACTCCCATCCCCCAGAAATCAATTCATTTGAATAAGTATTTGTTGAGCAAGATATGGTTTCATTGAAATTAACTCACCAGCAAAGGGGCTCTTGGGAAGGAAAACAGAGAGTTGGACTGGGGAGGAAAAAAAGTGCAAGGGTAAAGAAAACTTCATATTCCTGTTCACTTGAAAAGACAGAAGAGCTGCCTGCACTTTCCTGCTCTCCATGTCTACACTTGGTTCAACACTCCTGTTGTCCCACCCTTCCCAGCAGGCTATTGCCTCCCCTGTCTTTGAACCATGTTTGTGTCCTACAAAATTCATATGTTGAAATTCTAACTCTTAATGTGATTTTATTAGCAGGTGGAGACTTTGAGAGGTGATTAGAGAGTACCTAACCCTCATGAATGGGATTAGTGCCCTTATAAAAAGAGGAAGCAAGGGATCTCTCTCTCCCGATCTCTCTCTCTCTCTCCTCTCTACCATGTGAGTACACAATGAGAAGACCACCTCTACAACCAGGAAGAGGGCCCTCACCACACGTTGAATTGGCCAGCATCTTGGTCTTGGACTTCCCAGGCTACAGAACTGTGAGAAATAAATTTCTGTTGTTTAGCCACCCCATCTGTGGTATTCTGTTACAGCAGCCCATCTAGCTCCCTCTGACTCTACCACTCCAAAACACACACACACTCACACACACACACTTTTCTGACTTAGTAGTAATAATGGTGTCAAACATTTACTGAACATTTAATGTGCAAGTATTGTGCTAAATGTTTTATAAACCTGATTGTCCCCTTCAATCCTCACCGTAAACCAGTAAGTTAAGTACTACTGTAACTGAAATGCAGGTTCAGTCCCTTGCCACTTGTGGAGTCCAATTAACAAGAGCAAGGTCTATTATTTAAAAAGTGACTTTTTATTCCAAAGTTAGTTTAGGGGAAGAGGTACAGGCTTCCTGCCTTAATGTACTGCTTTACTTTTGGAGCAGGAAGTGAGTGCTTTTAAAAGGGGCTGTGGCATGAATGGCATGCAGGAGAGGAAGCAAGCAGAAGGGGGTCCACTTGACTCTCTTCGGTGCTTTATCTACCAGGCAGTGAGTTGGCATCTTCGTGGGCAGAACGAGGTTGTAAACGTGTTTAAAACTCTCCAGGTGGGAGAGAGTTTTGTAGTGGGCATACTTTGGGTTGTAAATTAACTGTTAACTCTTGAGGCAACTGTGTGGTAGGTGAGAGTTCTGCTCTGGAGCTTCTAAGCATATAGATGCAGTCGCCCTGTAAGGAGTGTCTGGTGAAGGGGAGGTAAAAGGTTATAACTGCATTTCTAAAGAGCTAAGTAGGCAGTGGGGAGCAGGAGAAAATGGGGAAAGGAGAAAATAAGAGAAAAATAATTTTTAAAAAACTCATTCTGGCTTTTCTTAGAAAAATAGGGCTACTCAGTTACACTACTTTAGCTCAATATTACCAACAGAAAACTCAGGCACAAAAAGTATATGATCTCCCCAACATCACACAGCTAGCAAGTAGTAGAGACAAAGTTTGAAACAAGGCTGTCTCCAGAGCTTGTGGATTTTTCTCCTTCCCATATGCAAAAGCTTGGGGAGAGGGAAGAAAATCTTTGCCTGATCCTACCATCCAATTAAGCCATTTTCCAATTTTCTTTCCTTCAGCCAGTCTACACCAACTGTTTATACACTGACTACTTGTTCTTTCTTCTCCTTCCTTTTAATTCATTCATCTTGCTATTCATTCATTTAGCTGCGTTAATATATGAGCCGCTGGAGATACAAGGATAGAAAAGCCACAGTACATATTTTTAAGGTACTTATAACGTAGAGGGAAGAGAAAGACCCTTACAAATACTACAAGGTATGATACATTGCATGCCATAAAAGATATATACAAACACACTTATGGAAGTACTGAGAAGCAAACAGTTAACTGAATAAAGATGAAGCACTGCCTGACTTTCTCTGTTACAAGGAGCACACGTGATAGGACCATTGAAAAGGCCTTTCCCTGATTCATTTATGTTGTGGCCTCCTCAAGGACTTGACTCTGTTGATTATCTTCTTAGAACTACCTGCTCCTTTTGTCTTCTGTAGTATTGCATTGTCTTACCCATTTATTTATATAATGAGTATTTACTGAGCACCTATTCAATGTCAGACACTATTCTAGGCACTGGGGATACATAAACCACCTTTCTTTCTTTCTCTTTTTCTTTTTCTTTCTTTCTTTTTTTTTTTAACAAAGTCTTGCTCTATAGCCCAGGCCTGAGTGCAATGGTGTGATCTTGACTCACTGCAACCTCCGCCTCCTGGGCTTAAGGGATCCTCCCACCTCAGCCTCCTGAGTAGCTGGGACTACAGGTGTGCACCATCATAGCCAGTCAAACACACACACACACACACACACACACACACACACACACACACACATCAGTTGGTAATAGAAATACAAAGAAAAATAAATCACAATAAGAAAAATAGAAAGGAATGGGTAGGGAGGGATGCTGTTTCACAGAGCGTAGGCAGGGTGGGTATCTCTGAGAAGACGATATATGAGGAGAGAGCTGAAGGAAGTGAAGAATTGAGCCACGTGGCTGGCTGAAGGAAGTTTCCACACACAGAGAACAGCAGGTCCTGAGATGAAAGCATACTTAGTGTGTTCAAAGAACAGCAAAAAGTGAGGAAGATACCTAGTGTGAATTAGACCAGAGTGTTACCAGATCATGTAGGTCATGGCAGAGACTGAGGGTTTCTGGCAATACACTCTAATTTAATGTTCTAAGCAAATCACTTTTGCTCTTAGGAGAATAAACTTCGCGTTGGAGAGGGTACCAGAGAGAGACCAACTTGGAGGTTGATGCAATGGCTTTAGGAAAAGAAGATGGTCATTTTGTCAAGGGAGCCAACAGGGAGGGGCTGAGGATTATTTTCCTCCTACCTCTCTGCTGCTCCTGTGCCATCTTCTTAACTCATTTATCTTGCTCTTCTGCTGTCTTAACATTCATTCACTTTTTGAGTCTTGGACCTTTGCCTTCTCTTCTCCCCATACTGTCTCTCTTAGAAAATTTGTCTGTCCCCAAGCTACCTCTCTCAGAGTATGGCCCAAGGGCTTTTCCTATGAGCAGACAATTTCCATTTGGCTGGCCCTGACTCTCTGTGTTCTAGTTTTAAGACAAACTAGTGCTAATAAATGATGTCATGTGATTGCATGGCTGTCATCTCATATTCATTTGCTAAAATTAAACTCATCTTCCTGTCAAACTGAATGCCTTGTCTAATTGTATGTGTGTCTGCATATGCATGTGTATGTGTGTGTGTGTGTCCATCAGTCTCCTAGCCAGTCAAGCTTGAACTTGTTCTACGCCCATCCTCAGCTCTAATTCTGACCTACTTTGGTTCTTTCTCATTGCGTTTTTTCCACTGACTCTTCTATCACCATAGTACTCATGCTTGGACAATTTTTCATAAGCTCACATACTTTAGAATTGTAAAGTCTCTGGCTATCATCAGTCTGGCAAGGAGAAAAAAATGAAGGAAGAGGGGTGGACTAAATTTAAATCAGTGGTTTTCATCTGTGTTAATCAGACACCCAGGTTCCACAGAGCTGCCTGGATAGCTGCCAGAATCAAGCAGTAAGAGACTTTCAGGCTGTGGCTTCAGTCCCCAGCTCCAACCCTGCTTCACTCACAGCAGCTCTTTCATTATCTGCTTTATATGTGAGTTCCAAGTATGATCACATCTGAAAATTTGTATCACTACCCTAAGAAAAAAGTTCAAAAACCACTGTTAGGTGACTTTTTAAGGTCCTCATTAGCTCTAAATTTTGAATCCTTTGGGCTCTAGTAATATAATTATAATAACAGTATTAGAGAAAAGAAATGTCTAGTTTAGACTTCTACTTATTACATGCATTTTTAGATCAGTTGCGGCTCTGACAACTTGAAAAGTTTGAATGAGCTTAGAGTAAAATACAGAAACCATTCTGGGATTCCAGCAGTCAACAGTACAGTGTAATAAACCTATAAAACTTCTAAGACAACACACTTTCTGAAGTCCATAAGATCTCAACCTTCTTGCTAAACTGAATCACATTCTCGTAAAATGCTTTCCACAGTCCATCTGAATTTAAACAGAGGGAAGATATGAGGAGTGGGAATTTCCATGTTCCTATGTCTCACAGATATTTGAACTTTTTTGGCTTTTTCTTTGTTTCATACAACTTTGCAATAGTAGATGAATAAATACCATTTAACATGCCTAAACAGCTGGTCTGGCCTTCATGGTTTGGGAGATGAAATGCAGTTCAATGGGTTCTAGTTAGTTAGGTTTCTGTGTGACCAGTTGCTGAGAGAAACCTTACAAGCAGGTGCCTCAAAGCCTAACCTCACTGACGTAGTAGGGCAGCTGAGACTTCACCAGGGCTCAAGTCTGGAAAAGTGATTTTTTCTCTTCATCTCTGGTCATCAACCTGACTTTTCTGCACCTGATTAACTCTGGGACTATACGAATTCATCTAGGCGTTATTATCCTTATCTATATACAAAGACTTTATGCCTGATGACTTAAAGCTGGTTGGAGCATTGGAAATGTATCTAATTTGAATTAAGATGTTTTATAAGTGTTGTATAATACACACTGACTTTTGAAGACTTAGTGAGAAAAGAATATATGAAATATCTCTTTAATAATTTTGTATCAATTATATCTTGGCATAATATTTGGATATATTGGTTTAAATAAAATCTATTATTAAAATTAGTTTTCACTGTTTCATTTTACTTTTTTATTTCGGCTGCTTGAAAATTTAAAATTACATACATGGCTCACATTAAATATCCGTGGACAGTGCTGATCTACACCCTAAAAGGACTGTGGCATACTGAAAGCACATAATATTTAGTGTGAGAAAAACCTAAATCAAGTTTCTGGTTTTATTCTTTCTTTAGGTAGGTCACGTAGCACAAATGCTAACTTTTCCATTGACCTTAGCAAGTTATTACGTCTCTGTGTGCCTCACATAAAATGAATTTTCTCATCAGTAAAATGGAATCATAAAACATACCTTATAAGGTTTTGTGAAAATGAAATAATAAATGTGAAGAACAAAGCCTGTCATATTAATAGTACCATATAACTATTAATTATTCATATCTCTCAACTTGCTTTTCCTTATATTGAAAGGAGAATGATACTTTAAAGGATAAGGTTATAATCCAATGAAATAATATATTTAAAATTAATTTATAAATCATTACAACTAGGCACATATGAGTAACGGTTCAGCTCTAAAAGTCAACAAATCTAGGCAATGCTTGATGGTCATTACCAAGTTCAAGTCCTGCCAAAGTAAATATAAGTTCAGCTTTCACACCTTTTCACTCCAGTGTATCAGTAGGTTGGTCTACTATGCATACTTTTTTATTCTGTTACAGACTGTGTTCAAAGTGAAGTTTTAGTAAAAAGTCAAAAAAGCTCAGGATTGATGTTAACCTCACCCAATACTTATGTATATACACATATGCTGGGCATTTAACTTGCTTTCTCAATAATTTTGATACTGCATAGTTACTAGGTTGACTTGAGGCTTTCTATAACATATTGTCCTTTAGAAGTATGTGGATGTACTGTGAGAAAAAAGATTTCAATCATCATATATGGTACAGCTCCTGAAGGGAAGGAAGAGATTATTTTTTAATTTATTTTCAAAGATGCATAAGTACTTGAAGATTTATTAAGAGAAATAGATGCAAAAGAGTCATTTAATTTTTAATTGTGATAATTTTTTTAATGAGACAAGGTATCACTCTGCAGCCTAGGCTGGAATACAGTGGCACAATCATAGCTCACTGCAACCTTGAACTCCTGGGTTCAAGGGATCCTCCCACCTCAGCCTGTGGAGTAAAGTTAGGATTACAGCTGTGTGACACTGTGCCCAGCTAATTTTTTTATTTTTTATTATTTTATATTTATTTGGTAGAAATGAGGTCTTACTGTGTTTTCCAGGCTAGTCTCGAGCTACCAGCCTCAAGCTACACTCCTACCTTGTGCTGGAATTACAGGAATGAACCACCACCCCCGGCCCTCTGATAATTTTTTTAAATGGAAGCATGCATTCATTTATTCCACTAATAATTGCTGAATGCCTACCTTGTGACAGGCACTACTATAGGAACAGGGACAGAAAGACAGTCAACCCAGACTGAGATCTTGTCTTCTTGGAGCTATGCAGTATCAAAATCACAGACAGAGCAAGTTAAATATCAAGCATATGTGTATACACATACACAACTTCAAGGGTGATGTTGGCATGCATCAATCCAACTTCCTTGACTTTTTACTAAAACACTATTTTGAACATAGTTTGTGAGTAGGATAAAAAATTCAGTCCATCTCTCCACCAAATGTCAAGTTATGTATGTTCTTCTGTAGTAGTAAGACTCATCATGAAACTCCAGCAAGAATCTCACCTATTTGATGCCAGATGGCACAAAAAGCAAACCATTTATAGAGTGGAGAACAAGTAGACTATACACAAAAGTACTGCTGCTGCATGATTCCTAGTCTTTCAACCAAGTTCCAAGGATTTATGTGCTTTAACTCCCATTAGAATTTACAGAAATTAACAGTGCATGAACGGAATAAACAATCCTTAACTGGAAAATGAAGTTTTGAAGATCCCCAAGATAAAAGCCTGTCTTTTATATGTTTTTAATATTAATTTTTAAAAAAAACTAACAAATAATCATCATCTGTATTTATGGGGTATAATGGGATGTTTTGACCTATGTATACATTATAGAAAGAATCTATCAAGCTAATTAACATATTAGTCACCTCATCAATTTATCTTTTGTTGTCATGAGAACATAAAAAATCTATTTTAGCAATTTTGAAATACGCAATACATTATTATTAACTGTGGTCACCTGTAGTACAATAGGTCAGTAAAACATTTTCCTCCAGTCTAACCGAAGCTTTGTACCCTTTGATTAACATATTCCCTTTCTCCATCCTTCTCCCTGCCGTTCATTGCCTCTGGTAACCACTGTTCTACTCTCTGTTTCTGCGAGATTGACTTTTTTAGACCCCACAAATAGATAGATCACAGTATTTGTTTTTCTGTGCCTACTAAATTTCACTTAGCATAATATCCTCCTATTCTGTCTATGTTGTCACAAAAGACAGAATTTCTTTATTTTTTTAAGATTGCATATTACTACATGGTGTATATATATATACCACATTTTCTTCATCTATTTTTATCCACAGTGATGGATAGGTTGCTTCCATCAAAGGAAGCCATAGCTTTGTTTACTCATCCACAATGATGGATAGGTTGGCTGTTGCGAATAATGTTGAAATGAACATGGCAGTACAGATATTTCTTGAACATACTGATTTCAATTCCTTTAGATATATACCCAGAAGTGGGATTGCTGGATGATATGGAAATTCTATTTTTAGTTTTTTAAGAAAGCTCCATACTATTTTCCAAAGTGGCTGTACCACTTTACATCCCCTCTAACAGTATACAGGGGTTCCCTTTTCTCCACATCCTGGCCAATACTAGCTACCATTCATCTTTTTGTTAGTAGCCATTCTAAGGGCCTTTTAAAATCAAATTTTAGAACTGTTTAGATTGTAGGCCGGGCACGGTGGCTCAAGCCTGTAATCCCAGCACTTTGGGAGGCCAAGACGGGCGGATCACGAGGTCAGGAGATCGAGACCGTCCTGGCTAACACGGTGAAACCCCGTCTCTACTAAAAAAATACAAAAAACTAGCCAGGCGAGGTGGCGAGCGCCTGTAGTCCCAGCCAGTCTGGAGGCTGAGGCAGGAGAATGGCATGAACCCGGGAGGCGGAGCTTGCAGTGAGCTGAGATCAGGCCACTGCACTCCAGCCTGGGTGACAGAGCAAGACTCCGTCTCAAAAAAAAAAAAAAAAAAAAAAAAAAAGAACTGTTTAGATTGTAAGTGGAGAGCAGATCACACAATATTCTGACTTTGTTTATTGGAGGCCAACTGTTGAAGAGCTGCCTCGTGTAGTGGAAAACACTGTCTGGCCGGAGTCTGCAGGCCAACTGGGTCTTAGTCCCTGACTCAAGCATAAATGTTTTAGATGTAGAAGAGCCAATGTATGTGAAAGTGTTTTATATAATGCTATGCAGCATATACAACTGTACCTGCATAAGAACATTCCTGAACTGGTGAATGCCTGAGAGGAAATTTTAAATTTTATGTGATGGAATAGCTGTTTTTAATTAACTGACCAGATCTACTATGAAAGAAATGCAAAAGACCCATGGCTCCCTTACAAGAAATCTGCTAGAAAAAAGTTGGAGCTTACAAAGACCTGTGGTTGTTGAAGAGTTTAATACAAGTAAAAATGAAATGATAGCAGTCCTGCAGCTGCACACCACACCCCCATAGTAACTAGAAGAGACACAAGGCTAATTAAAATTGCCAGAAATTTCCACATTCCGAATTCTCATAAGAGGATAGGTCATTTACCTGGATGCCTTCCAGCTTTTCGCCTGGACTACTGCCTTTTGGTTTACCTAGACTACTGTTTGCCCAAACAACTAGCAACTAATTCTGAAAATGTTAGAATCATAGTTCTATTCTAAAATTATAATTGGGATTAAGTGATATGAAGTGCACAAGTCAGAAAATATTGGAACCCTCGGCATGGGACTACTCCTACCTTCACTTCCTAAGCTTGTTCACATGCCCACCACTATGCAGTATGGTACCATTTAGAGAGATGATGGGTAACAGCTAGAAGTACAGATTACAGTGTTTGTAGATGTAAGGCATTTGGTATTTTGAATCTCTAGATTCAAACAAGACAAGACACATTTTTCATAATACATGCATTCAACAGTATTCTTCATATCCCATAGAAATGGTTAAAGGCCCATTAACTATAGCCATGCCAGAAAACAACTGCTATAAATCACTTATCAACTGCCAATACAGGATGCTGTGATTCTAGATCAGATAAAGGAGAAAGGCAAACCCAACCAAATTCTATGTGCTGAAATTGTATGCACCCAGCCATAGTCATTACTACCTTCTGAAAGTGAGCCGCTGCCACCCTGTTTTGAATTGTTGGAGGTTTCATTCTGTGCTTCCTTGTTCCAGAAATTACAAAATCTTATTATCATCTCTGGACGGTGTTCAAGCTTAGAGGACTTAAAGAGTGATTTGGCTGGTAGCTTTTTTTTTTATTATATTCAATTAGTAAGATGAATAAGCACTATTTTATATGAGACTTCTTATACTCAGCTCTAATTTATGCCTGGTAAAGAAGGGAAAGGAATATCTTTTAAAAGGAGGACAAAGAAAATGAAATAAACTGTAATCCTGATTTTTACCCAAGATTAACATCATCTTATAGTCTTTTTCTGAGAAATGACC
The DNA here is from genome assembly GCF_000951035.1 of Colobus angolensis palliatus. Classification (NCBI taxonomy): domain Eukaryota; kingdom Metazoa; phylum Chordata; class Mammalia; order Primates; family Cercopithecidae; genus Colobus; species Colobus angolensis. Next base: position 1,751,353 of record NW_012117411.1, on the reverse strand, counting down.
AGTTTCTGTTTCAACCCTTTGCTTTCTGTCCTATAGGTAATTATTAATAATCCACAGGCAAAATTAGAGCAGAAAGTATCCATCATTTAAAAGTTTCTTTTTATACTATTGAGTTTTTACTTCTGTACTGATAAATTAAGTTTTTTTTTTCAGGATGCACCACCCTTTTTGCTATTAAAAAATTAATGATCGTAAGTCCAAAGCCAGATAAAAGCTGCAGATATTTTGTCATCTATTTGAGCACCAGGTTATGAGCTCAAGGTATAAAATATCTGCTCTTGGCTCATAATCTGCATGAGAGACATTAACTTATTAGAAAATGGTTTAAAATTACTGAGTAGTAAAGCAAATAAAGAACTCTGTAAATGTTAATGTAATAAGGCTAAAAAGCAAACAGAATTCCCCCAAATCCAGAGTAAATCTTTAGCCAAAAACAACTTTCTGCCAATCATACAAATAATTATCCCAACCTTACAAAATCAAGAGAAACATAGAGTCCAGTTGGAGCCTGTGCCATTGTCTTTCTTCTTCTTTTATATCCTCCTCCCCTACAGTGCCTAGTACAGCATCCTTTATGCAGTAGGCTCATAACTTCCCATTGAACAAAAATGTGCCCAGTATCTTTGATACACTGGGGATGAATAGTGACAAAATAATAGAGCTCATATTCTCATGGAAACTAGAACATTTATTAAATGTATGAAATAATGCTATGCCCCAGGACTTATTCTTAATAGAGTCCTTTTTCAGGTGAAATTAGACAGATGATAGCACACTTCTGTTTTAACCAAATTAAAGTAGTAACCATATTTATGAGGGGTGGGAATTTTAGTTTTGTTTTTGTTTTTATTTTATAGGGTTAAGTTGTGAAGCTTAAAAAAAAAAGAGAGAAATGAAGGTGGAGGGACTAAACAATGCAAGTTTGGTTAGTCAACATGAAAAGCTCTTTAATTAGAGTCTAAGGTAACTTTACTTATCTTAGAGTCTTTACTTTCAGCCATGTATTAATTATGTTCATTTGTCAAAAAGCTGAACACCACAAAAGCTTCAATTACCATAATCTGCTCATATCATTTAACAGGTGCTTACAGTAATGGTCCTAATGCACTGCATGACTGAGACAACCTCTGCATAGTCAGAGAAAAAATACCTCCTACTTCAAGTTTTAAAAATCATATTGCATTTTTATTCATGAAAATTTACAATGCATGTAAGATATGTGTGACTCTCCATTAACCTGAATAGTAAATTAACTTCCTATTTCTTAATTATTTTACCAACACCTGCTTCTTCTTCCCACCTACCCTTCCAATACATTCACATGCACACACACTCACACCCATGACATACCCATGTGGGGGTCACTTTTTTGTTTTACATGGTTGAGGCTACCTGCATACTAAGAATAAAAAGGCAAAGGTGAATGAGACAACTTAGAATATTTTAACAGACAAAGGGCTTTTCCTCTAAGCTCTAAAGTTTTACCAGGCACTAGTAGGAAAACTTGCATTTGCTCTTTTCATTCACAGGGTCACATTTCAGTAATGTGTAATATAAAAAGAGCTTAAATACTTCCAGAAGAAGAAACCATGCTGTTATTTATTTAAATAACCATCACTTTGTTCATAAAACATCAAGAGAATTCACTCAAACCTTTATCACTGAGAGAGTGCTGTCATTAACGACAAAATAGTTTCTTAGCCTGACCTCATAAGCCTTTAAGCCTGTGTCCCTCGCTTGTTAATCCCTTATAGTCTGACTTTCTCTTCTGAAACTGCTTTCTCAAAGATTGCTAATGATTTTCCTCATCACCAGATCCAAGGATATCTTCTTATGTGTTGTTCTTCTAAATCTCCCAGTCACAACTGACAGTGATGACCACTCCTTCTTTGAAATTCTCTCCTCCCTCAGGGTCTATAACATTGATGATCCTCCTCTTTTGGTTTGTTTTATGTCTGGTTCTTCCATGATCTTCCTGTTTCTTATATGTAGGAGTCCTCTTCGTTTTCCGGTTTGTTCAGATGGAGGGGAATGGGCATGCTTGTTTATTTGTTTAATCTCAACCTTCTTCTCTCTCAACAATCTCTCCCTTGGCAATGTCGCCCAATAGTTTCTCTGTAAGTACTTTCTGAATTTGGGCTCTTCAATTCCAATTGAGTGTAACACATCAACATTTGAATATTCCACCAGCATTTCACATTCAGCATGTCCAAAATTAACTCGCTCTTTTCCTTACCAAACCAGTTCCTTCCTTTTTAATTTTTGTTTCCTCCGGTTAATGGTTTCTTCTGCCTCCCAGTTCTTCTCCAAGTTCCAAATCTGAGAGTCTATTCTTTTTTTTTTTTTTTTGAGACAGAGTCTCGCTCTGTCGCCCGGGCTGGAGTGCAGTGGCCGGATCTCAGCTCACTGCAAGCTCCGCCTCCCGGGTTTACGCCATTCTCCTGCCTCAGCCTCCCAAGTAGCTGGGACTACAGGCGCCCGCCACCTCGCCCAGCTAGTTTTTTGTATTTTTTAGTAGAGACGGGGTTTCACCGTGTTAGCCAGGATGGTCTCGATCTCCTGACCTCGTGATCCGCCCGTCTCGGCCTCCCAAAGTGCTGGGATTACAGGAGAGTCTATTCTTACCCCTTGATCTCCTTTGCTTCCCTGAGCCAATTACTCCATAAGAAATATGGCTCCTCTTACTTTGCTTCTCTTCATTTTTCCCGCTCCACTTCCATCAGTTCAGGCTTTCACTACTGTGATGTGTCCACCTGTAAACTGGTCCTACCTCCCAATTTCTTCTAACTTGCAAGATCTAGCACAGTGCCTTACACAGGGTAGGAGGAGCTCAAGAAATACTTGTTAAATAAAGTGAATAAAGGAACGCGTCTTAAAGTTTTCTGAGAGGAGGAAATTGTCAACATAAAGGGAGGAAGAAAAGGTAAACTGCTGAGTTTTCAAAAGCCTGGCAGTTAACTTTAAAATTAAAAATGAGCCGGGCGCGGTGGCTCACGCCTGTAATCCCAGCACTTTGGGAGGCTGAGGCGGGCGGATCACAAGGTCAGGAAATCGAGACCACGGTGAAACCCCGTCTCTACTAAAAATACAAAAAATTAGCCGGGCGCAGTGGCGGGCTCCTGTAGTCCCAGCTACTCAGGAGGCTGAGACAGGAGAATGGCGTGAACCCGGGAGGCGAGCTTGCAGTGAGCCGAGATCGTGCCACTGCACTCCAGCCTGGGCGACAGAGCCAGACACTGTCTCAAAAAATAAATAAATAAATAAATAAATAATAAAATTAAAAATGAATCATATTAACACTTTGGAACCTGTTATGGGGCAGAGCAGAGAGAAAAGTCTAACAAATTAACCTTTTAGCATTTTGGAAAGAAACATGCCAGATTTTTAATCTTTTAAAAACTCATTAACATTCTGAAAAAAATTTCACTGTTTGGGATGTTCACAATTATGGTTATTCCCAACTCCCAAGACACAATTTGTCTAGCATATTATTTCATCATTCTGCTCCTCAAATAGATGAATATAATGCCCTAAAAACTTTCAGTTACTTAGATATCATTATGAAACAGGTCGCTTTTTGCAGCAACCAAGATGTGAAAACCATTATCAGCTAAGATGTGAAAGCCATTATCAAAACCATTATCAACTAAGACATGAAAACCATTATCAAAAAAGGGAGATAGATATACAATCTCCCTTTCTATCGGTCACTTATTCCAGGTTGGTGATTTTTAAAAAATAATCAGTCAGAGAGTGTTTCCATGCAAAAACCCTCAGTGAGAGCCTTTCTTACCAAGATAGCTAAAGTTTTTTTAAAAACTTTAAAAAGGCTCTTTTTCATATATAACTTTAAATTTTGGTAACAGTTGAGAGCACCAAAGACACATGTTTTATCCTTTAAGCAGAAGACATGTTATTTGAAATGAATTACTAAAAATCTTTTTTTAGAATGTTTTATTCTAGCCTATTATTCTCTGCAATTACCAAGTGTTATTTCCTGACACACACTTTCATGTAAACAATGCACAGAAAAAAAACACTGCTTTTGCTGATCATGATACTGTGCATGACTTGGCAAAAATCTGAAATAGATTAATTTTGAAAGGAAGGCCATTGGTTTTTAAAATAAAATGGTATATACTTTTTATAAGAACCAAATTAAGCAAATTACATCTGTTTTCCTAATACGCTGATCAATATAGTGCATGTAATATTCCAACAGTTTGTAAATCTTCAGAATCCTTCAAACCCAAGGATTATGGCGTATAGTTACGTTGTATTTGCTTTGTTCTTTTACTCTTAACCTGAAAATCAAATTTTCTGGGTTTGGTGATATAAGAAATAATGTTTAAAAAATTAAGACCAATTAAGACTATGATCTAAACAATTTGAATCCATAACTTTACACTTGAGAACTTGTAGATGATATGAAACTTTTGTCAACTTTTAAACATATTTTTTAAAGCCCTGCTGATGAAAGATGTAGCTTCCAGTGTTTTCTCCAGTAGGGTTAATGAACTAGATGGAAAATATCTCATTAATTTCTTGAGTCCCCTTGTGAGGCAAAAAAATGACATTCTTATCTAACAGCTGGAAAAGCTGAAGAATTAGTGGATGTAACTGTGCTCAACTGCAAAGGAAAGAAATAGCTTTAGTATACCCTGAGATGTGGATATGAAAGAAGATTGCGTACACAGATACACTCTCCCTTATTTTTAAGGAATCAATATCTGCTTAAAGAATAAGGCTAGTTAAAACCCTTGGATCTTGGCCCTATAACTTTTGGCAGAGTATATTGTTGCTTCATGACCTGGCAGTGCAGTGACTCTTTTAATTTACTTTTAAATAGCTTTTCCCTAATCTCTACAACCTAACATCTGACTAATAGTGAATCTTCAGCAAACTTAAGTCTCTTGTTCCATACATTTTTTTTAAACTACAAAAGTTCAGGAAATTACTTTTTGCAAAGTACATTGAAGCACTTACTGGGAAGCAAAAAAGCACAAGTTGAATTGATTTGTAGTTGCATAAAAACGAATTTGACATTTTACTTAGAAGTTGCAAACCACCGCATGGTTTTGAGTTTTTGAATTCACTTGCTTTGCAAAAAGTGGAATGTTTCACTTGAATGGAAATGCCCTCAAGTTACTTCCAGCATGGCTGTAGGATTGATTTTTCTGGGTTAAGGGAGTACCAAAGTTTAGTGCCCTGTGTATATTCTTTTCTAAAAAAACAAACTATCATCCATGTATTTAAATGGACGTAGGAAATTCAAGAACAAATCAGGGAAATTTAACATCATTTCAGTATTACCAACATAGGGCTTTGTGTAACGACTGTGACATCAAGCTTTAAACAGATAAGGCTTTACCTCGGCTAGTCCAATAGAAATACAGTATGTAAATTAACCCATATTTTCTGTATGCTGATTGGCCTGAGTTCCCCTGAATGTCACAATCTCACCATCCAGCAATGAGGTATTTTACTGCCGTCTGGAGATCAGGTTATCACTGTAGAGAAGATTTTTATTTTTTGTTTCATTAACAGATTATTATAAAGCAATAAGCATGCAGAAAAAGAAGCAGACGTTTTACATTGGGAATTAATGAAAGCACGTCTGCTAGTTTTGGATAGGAGAACTGGGGAGTTGTTGCTTAAAATTTTATATCACCCCCACAAACAAAACTCTTCGGCAATGGTAAAATAAGAAAATGCATGATTCTAGAGGCATTCCTAAGCACCCACGTGTCAGGCTATGTGGTGTCTGTGATATCATCCGACCTTTTGGACTGGTGTAAGTTTTACATATTCGTTGTATTTCTAGTATTTTTCATCTGTAATAACAAAGGGGAAAAAAGGAAACTTGTACAGATAACTGCTTTGACATCACCCATCACCGCTCAGCCGAACTTGCAAGAAGGGAAAAGGAATACTGTTGCTTGGTGGGGTGGAATGCCAGGAGTAGTCATTTAAACATTTTATAAGCCTGATTCTGTAGTGACATCTTTTAAGGTAGACTGAATGTAAATCATAATGTAGTTGTCCTCTGAACTTAGCTTTCTCCCTACTTTTACCCATATTTGCGTGCATTGGAGAATAGAAGATGACTAACAAAGACAGAGCTGCCCTAACTTGCCTCCCTTCTTCTCCATTGAAAAGATTTTTTTACTGTGGGAAAAAATAAATAAATAAATAAATAACTTTTTTTCTGTTTTCCCATTCTTTTCTTGTCTTTATCCAGCTAACCTGCAAATTTAAAGGTTAGCTGGAGACATCATTAAAAAAAAAAAAAATCTAAAAGAAGCCTCCGGTGGTTTGGACCACCCTAAAAGGAAAAGGAAGAAAATGTTTGGGGAAGGTTAGGGTTCCGGGAAGCTGAGGGAGGGGGCGGGCGTCCCGGGCACTGTGACTTCCTCGTGCGCTGCCTTTGGGAAGAGGATGGGCCTGAGGTCCTGAAAGGGCCTTTCCAACCCCCCACTACAAATGCGGGGGCGGTGTGGGGGAAGTTCAGAAGCAGCCACGAAGGGACAAAAGCTTAATGCTGCCAGTTGAACTGGACAGAGCAGTCAATAAACCCGGCCAGCTCTGGAGACAGGTAGAGGATACTGTTGGTTCCACAGAGGCTGAAGCAGCCCTGC
>NW_012117411.1:1717968-1744605 GCF_000951035.1 Colobus angolensis palliatus | reverse complement strand
CGACAGGGGAGGACGCGGCTGGAGCTCAAGGAGGCTCCAGCGCGCAGGCGCCGCCGAGCCCTGCCTGGATGCTCAGTCAAGGCACTAAGGCAAAAAAAAAAAAAAAAGAAAGAAAAAAGAAAAGAAAAAAAAAAAAAGGAAAAAAAAAAGAATCAGCAATTTATAGAAAGAAGAAGCTATAGTCTGTCGGGATATCCAACGCCAACAGGTAGGAGGATATACTCTTGGTTAAGTTTGGGGGATGTGGGGCAATGCACAATGTTGATGAAACTGCAGGTTCACCGGGAAAGAGCCCTCCCTCAGGTTTTGTGTGTGTGTGTGTCTGTGTGTGTATGTGTGTGTGTGTGGTTTTGTGTGTGTGTGTGTGACAATAAACTGCATAATGGAAGTACATTCAGACAATGCACCTTCAGTAGGGCTTACTGAGAGTTCCATTTCTGGAAAGCCTTTCAAGACTGAGGAATATCAGACTGCGAATCACCGGGAACGGTTCCTTTGCAGCACAGAAGCAATCTCTCTCCCCATCTTCGCGTATGTAATGCATGTCTCTCTCCCTCTCCCCCTCCTCCACCCTCCCCCCATTATACATCCAGGGGTGGCGGATTTCAGGTTTCGTAATGTTGCATGATGCGATCGGTATTTACCCTAGGATGTACCGGTGGGGAAATTAAAATCATCGAACGCAGTTTTGCCTGGGCTTCCATCAGCATATTCCGGGCCAGTGAGAAGTGGCAAAGGAAACACGCTTGGTGGGAATAACAGAGGAAGCCGATTTCCCTGGTGTGGTCCAGGCACCTATGAGACAATGTGCATTTTGGTTTAAAAAGAAGCCACTTGTGATTTGCAACAAAGGTTATCAGTGTAAATGGGAAAGGCTTAATTGCCCAAGAAATACAGGTTCATGTTATATTCATTTGAATCCAGGCAGCCAAGGTTTACAAATGGAAGTGCATTATTCCTCTGGGTGTGTTTCCCTGTCCAATATTTACATTAACCATTTTAATAATCATGTGGGCTTAAAAGATTTGCCAAAAATGGGGGGTAGGGTGAAGAGGGAAAGACAGATGATTAAATCACATCAAATCTTAGGACAAGTAAGTTCCTTTTAATTTTGAAGTCCAATTTTGAAATTTTGCTTTAAGATGAATCAACAAATACTCTTATGCAGCATGAATAGTGGCACTTAAGACATATTTTGCACAGGTTCTTTGGACCCACATCAAACAGAGAAGCTGCCTGTGAAACACTGACAGATACTAACAGATCTCAAATAAATGTAGGTAATGTCTCTGCCTCCTAATAGCAATCTTGTAGATTCCATTGCAATTCTACTGGTTAATTCCTGGACTGGCATATTTTACAAGAATGGGACATTTTATTCCTTCTCTCCTAAATGTACCTAATCAAATATATATTGTCCAAAATAGGGACGTTTTAAAATTCACTTAGCTTGGAAAACTAAACAAGCCAATTCTCTGAAATCTCAAGCAAAAATATTTAGTAAAGCAAATATTAGTATTAAAAACTAAAACTTTATTTGCTTCCCCATAAGTGAACAGCTTTATGTTAGCACTGTCTGACATCATTGCTTGTTAACTTAAGAACTGATAGCTCTTTTTTTTTTCAGATATTCTGATGGCAAATCAAATGGAAGAAAAGAGGAAGCATGACTGCAGATCAGATCAGTTCTCTTTGTGGATTATATTTTCAGTAAAATGTATGGATCTATCTTTACCTTGTTCTTATGTCTAGATCATGAGACTTGACTGAGGCTGTATCCTTATCCTCCATCCATCTATGGCGAACTATAGCCATGCAGCTGACAACATTTTGCAAAATCTCTCGCCTCTAACAGCCTTTCTGAAACTGACTTCCTTGGGTTTCATAATAGGAGTCAGCGTGGTGGGCAACCTCCTGATCTCCATTTTGCTAGTGAAAGATAAGACCTTGCATAGAGCACCTTACTACTTCTTGTTGGATCTTTGCTGTTCAGATATCCTCAGATCTGCAATTTGTTTCCCATTTGTATTCAACTCTGTCAAAAATGGCTCTACCTGGACTTATGGGACTCTGACTTGCAAAGTGATTGCCTTTCTGGGGGTTTTGTCCTGTTTCCACACTGCTTTCATGCTCTTCTGCATCAGTGTCACCAGATACTTAGCTATCGCCCATCACCGCTTCTATACAAAGAGGCTGACCTTTTGGACGTGTCTGGCTGTGATCTGTATGGTGTGGACTCTATCTGTGGCCATGGCCTTTCCCCCGGTTTTAGACGTGGGCACTTACTCATTCATTAGGGAGGAAGATCAATGCACCTTCCAACACCGCTCCTTCAGGGCTAATGATTCCTTAGGATTTATGCTGCTTCTTGCTCTCATCCTCCTAGCCACACAGCTTGTCTACCTCAAGCTGATATTTTTCGTCCATGATCGAAGGAAAATGAAGCCAGTCCAGTTTGTAGCAGCAGTCAGCCAGAACTGGACTTTTCATGGTCCTGGAGCCAGTGGCCAGGCAGCTGCCAATTGGCTAGCAGGATTTGGAAGGGGTCCCACACCACCCACCTTGCTGGGCATCAGGCAAAATGCAAACACCACAGGCAGAAGAAGGCTATTGGTCTTAGACGAGTTCAAAATGGAAAAAAGAATCAGCAGAATGTTCTATATAATGACTTTTCTCTTTCTAACCTTGTGGGGCCCCTACCTGGTGGCCTGTTATTGGAGAGTTTTTGCAAGAGGGCCTGTAGTACCAGGGGGATTTCTAACAGCTGCTGTCTGGATGAGTTTTGCCCAAGCAGGAATCAATCCTTTTGTCTGCATTTTCTCCAACAGGGAGCTGAGGCGCTGTTTCAGCACAACCCTTCTTTACTGCAGAAAATCCAGGTTACCAAGGGAACCTTACTGTGTTATATGAGGGAGCATCTGTAAATCTTTAGCCTTGTGAAAACTAACCTTCTCTGCTGAGCAATTGTGGCCCATAGCCATATCTTGAGAAGAAATTCAAGAATGGAATCAGCAGTTTTAAGGATTTGGGCAACATTCTGCAGTCTTTGCAATAGTTCACCTATAATCCTATTTTAAATCTCAGAGTGATCCTGCTGACTGCCAGCAAAGGTTTGTAATTAAGAAAGGACTGAACTACTGCCCTAAGTTTCTCTATGTGGTCAAAAACTAGATAATGAAAGTAGCAGGTGCTAAGTATCAGTGCTAAATGCTCTGTATGTCACTACATATGAAAAAAAATTAAAAAACAATTAGCATTGGACATCTTAATAAATTAAGTTGACATGAGGTAAATATGTTGATAAAAACTAATTTTAGAAGTTTGAAGACTTTAAAACATTTCATACTATTATTGTTTTGCAAAGACTAAAATATTTGGGGACTTAAAGTACTGTAATCCACTAAAGATGTGCCAATGAATTATTGGAATATCACACTTTAAAAACCGCCTTGCAAGTTCCGGGGAGCATTCCAAAGCAGTATATTGGTTCCAATTAGAGTTTACTTTTTTGTATTAATACATTGCTATTTCTAAATACCACTTTCCTTATCTACTAGTAAGATTGCTAGCCTTGAACTGTGTTATGTGGTTTTTGTTGATTTGGTATAAAGTTTTTCCACTTCATTTATATTTTACAAATGCTAGATATTGGTCTGGGAGGCAACATTATTGGTAACAGCCCGTCACAACTGAGCAGTTCTAAAAATGCAGAATAAACACATGTTGCCTTAAAGGGTTATCTAGTATCCTTCATCTTATTTAGCATTGGAGCAAATAGTCAAGGGAAATCGAATCAGTAACTGGTCATGGTCATGCATCTGAAAGTGCATGGAAGATCATTTAGTACTTTTTCCTTTTTTCTCACATGGTTTGAAACTTAAAGTGCACATCACTGAAATGACGAGATTTTCTTTTGAGGTGTGCTACCCTTCCTAGAGTGTTCTAAGAAGCAGGCAGTTGATGTATGTTTGTATTTTAAGTCAGCTGTCAAGGGGAGACCACAGCCTTAGTATGACATCCTGCACAATTTGTGAAGCATTTATTCTACTGAAGGCACAGTCTTGTTTATACTTTCTGCACATTCAGTGTATTGGTCATTTAAATTATCTCAGTTTTAACTTGTGAAAGCTTATAATATGATTTCTGGTATTTTAGAGATACATTAGAGTCTGTGAGTCTCATTCTTTAAGATACAGATGTGTGAACTTCAATATAAAGTTGCATTTGCCAAAATTTACCCGTGTAGCCTGTTAATTTTCTTGAAATAAGTTTTACATTTTTGGCACTTAACAGCTTTTTAAAAATCTGGGCGGCAAGCACAAACTAGGAAGACTAGCTTTATTATGGTTTTGTTTTTTGATTCTTGTAGCTACTATATTCCAGACTGGAAATGTATGAATGATAATCAACATAATGCTGATAAACTGACATAATATTATCTGTAAAAGCATTATTTGGTAGTTTATTATAATCATCCCTCTATTATTCTTAAATGCCAGTAGTATTTAGAGATGTGTACCTGCTTAGTTAATTGGCTCAGAATTTTAATATAAATATCACACTTTAATTTCGAGTATAGTACCATAGAAATTTGGGGTTCTAAATATACAACTTGTAAGAATGGTTTACACAAACATTATGACAAAACTAGAAAAAGTTATTACTTTTGTTTGCTTTCTGTTGTTTTTTTATTGGTTGGTTTTTGTGAAGTTTATTTTTTTGGTATTTGATAATTAAGATTAGGAATCTAATAGAACAGAAATCCTATTGCTATAGTACTTCTGTAAAGAGAATATCAATATAAATAAGGAAAATAAATCAATGAAATGTTTCGATGATACATGCAACTATTCAGTTTTGCTCGTATAAGGACAGCTCAAGCCATGAATTAGTGAGCATTCTGACCTCATTTTTACTTTACACCAAAGTTGATTAGATCTGAGACAAAGTTTAATGCACAACAGTGAGTTGGATCTAGCAATAAAGTCTCCTTGGTACTGAAATCATTATCTAAAATAAAGGAAATGTTATCAAAAGATGTTCTGATAACATTGTGATTGCAACTCAAAAAAATTTACAGTAGAAACGTAATTGCAATGATGATAATGGTTAACTTTGCTTAGATGTTCAAATATCACCAGCAATCAGTAGAAAATTCAGCAATAATCTTAAGACTAGAGAGAACATGTTCACCATTGCATAGACAAGAAAACCGATATGGGTTAAGAGTCGGGGACTGAGGAGTCAAGCGCAAGGGCCACGTGAAGCTTCCCGACTCCACTGAGCTATTTGGAATAACCGATTCCCACAGTTTTGGTAAGTTACCAGCCCCAGTGATCAGTGAGTCAGGCTGAACTGCAGTGACTTTTATTTAAGCCTACTCCTGACTAAGTTGGCATTTGCAGGTCAAGCAGGAAGCAGTTGACAAGACACATCCTCAGTGAATCAATGCCATTTGTAACTGAACTGGTAACAGTGGTAATCATACAAAATAAAAGGCTGCTTCAGTGTCTTAATGACCAAATCACATTATCTATTGTAACACTCATTCCAAAATTCAGTATTTCATGTAATTAATCTTTAATCCGTAAAAATGCATTCCCACTGTAGCAGGACAGGGGATGTCCAACTTCCCTGTGACACTGATTATCAATAATAATGTGTCCCTCTTGGACTGAGTACACATCTGAGATGGACAGTCTTTAAATTGTTTTTCATAATAGTGATGATATGTTTGCTTGGATACGTCTGTACTATTTCATCTGGTTCGTTTTGCACATAATAGATTTATTTGTGAGATGCCTGGCTGAAGCTAGGCATTCAGTTTGTGACTGTGGAATCCTATGCAGGTATTAACCAAGGCAGAAAGAGGTGAGTAACTTGACCAGTTCTCCACCAAGACCCCATTTAAATAACACAAAATTAACCATAGTGATTAGATGAAAAAAATTATTTGTAGATAGGATAACCTATTGACTCAATTATCTTTTGCAGATATCAGCAGGTTGGATTTCAACACCAGGATTGTCTATAGAAGTTAACTGATTTATGATTGTTAACACATAAATATGGCCACTAATCCATTTGCCTCAATTTCCATGAATACTACCTAAATTTTTTGTTCATTTATTTACCTATTCAACAAATATGTGCTGGGTGCTGGCCTTGGTGCTGAATGCATAGTGGAAAACAAAGCAGAACAGTCTCTCATTTAGATTTTTTAATCTAGTGGGAAAGAAATAATAAATACGTAGTAGCAATGAATTTTGAGTGTTAATATGGTAAAAATTTCTAAGAAGAACTTGGTCATAATGGCCATAAATGCACTGTTCTCCATTTTCACTTTGGGGCCTTATCACCTTTCGTTGCCCAGTGTTATTTGGGATCTCATATATATTACACATACTCCCTCAACTGAGAGGGAACCCCCTCATTCTATTCAAAGCACCAAGAACATTTTACGCACACTTAGACGAATCACCACGTTGTGTTTTAGAACCAGCTCCCATGTAATTAATTCTCTCTTCATAATAACAGCAAAACCTAAATTTCCCCTTCCAAAGTTAACTTCATATCCCAACTATCCACTTCCAAAACAGAGATATTTCCATTTCTTCAAGAGACATGGAGATGTCTTTTCTGACATACTCTTATCTTCCTGCAAGATAGGATGAAAATGTGTGGGTAAAATACAATCAAAGGAATGACTTATTTGTGTGCATCTTACGATGACTTGCTGGGACCGTCCCAAGTTACTTGTGAAACAGGGTGCATATCTTTTATCATTAAAGCATGCCACCCCTTGAATCTTTTTATTTCTCCTTAATTGGAATACAATAAAACTCCCTAATCGCCTATCAGCTGAAAAGTTGGTTTGCCTTCCAAAATGTTCTTCTGTTGCAAGTACGATGAAACTGATTTATAACCATGCAGATTATATTTTTCAGCTAAACTGTCATAATGAGTTGGGTTGCACCTGGGATTACTGTAGAATGGTTGCAAACAGAGCCAAAACTCTTCACTTCTGTGTATTCACTATTGGATACATTTACTGGGTTTCATTATTTCATGCCATGTGTAGCATAGACTGTATTATTAAAACAAAAGCAGTTTGCATTAATTTCTTATTAAAAAGAAAAGAAAGAAGCTAAGATGATAAATGGTAATATTTCAAATACTGGCTAAAGACATTAATCAAGGTAGATGGTAACCAGAATTGTGGGATATTTATGGGTCTAAAATCTTGTGAATTTATTTTTCTATGCAAAAACAGATCATTTTCATGTTTGCTAATATTCTCTTATGAATGTTTTAAATGGAAATTGCAGGATATACTAAGAATTGTTTACTGCTGTAATTTTTTGTTGTTATTGTCAACTGTGGGCATGTCAGCGTTCTGTGAGTTTCCTGATTCCCTCAGAAACTTTTTTTACACCACATTAAAATGGTAGAATTGTTCGGTTTTGAGGCAAAAATTCATAATTAGTCTGTATAGTGGTTAAAGTGAAAATAACATTTGCAAATGTCTGGAATTTGTTTTTTGGCCATCAGTCAAAATAGTAAAATAAGTTAAAGGCATATTTGAATTGGAGCAATGTAGAGAGAAGTTTTTGTTGTTGTTTGGTTTTTTTTGATAACTTCTTTTGCCTTATGCTGCAATGTAACAGGCTCTAAATAATATATTAAAACCAAAAAGCTTTAACTGTATGAAAAGATTATATAAACAAGTCCTGGTTTTTCAAATGGGGCAGGAGTTTTACATCATCCCTTTTTGCCAAAGGGATGATGTCCATTAGCTGCTCAATCCCTTTGGGTTAAAAGGCTTTTAAAGCCAGTTTTCCTCTCACCATAACAGGCAGTTGTGACAAGGGCTGGCTCCCTGAGGAAAGCAAGGAGAATGTGTTTCCCGCTGAGTAACTGAAAAAAAAAAAAAAAAAGCCTCAAAGCCTCAGGTGGTTTGGGGTTTGGAATTATTCACACCTGACATTCACAGCCACCTCCTTGGCTTCTGGGGACAGAGGACAACATCATGGTCAGAAAGACCTAGGTTCCAAGTTCAGTTTGGAGGCAGAAAGCAATTCCTTTTTCTTTTCTCTGTGTTTGGAAAATAATAGATTATTGACACAAATATTAAAACTAATACTATAACGCGTTTCCTGGTTTGTGTGGTTTTGACAGACAATAAAGTAACATTTCACTTATAAGGGTATTCAAGATTATTGGATAAGGAAGCAAGTCATTCATTATCCCACAATATAAGGAAGATGACTATAATCCTACAATATAAGGAAAAGTGATTATAATTTTTAAAGCTGAATTGACACTTGAGCTTGAACTAGCTAATTAATTGTTTCTTTTCATAGCTTTCAGGGGAAAAATCTGACTAAATAGATGGAAAAAAGAGTTTGATCTTTTTCATCAAAAAATTTAAAAGTTAAAAGATCATTTTCTTCCGTGAAAAAGGGAATTTTTGAACATTTTTCTTAAGCATTTTTACTTAGACGTAATTTAGTACAACAATCATTTATTGTACATCTACTGCATGCGTGATTTTGGGCAAGTTATTTAGCCTTTCTATTCCTCATCAATAAAAAGTGGGCTGCAATGGTACATATGTCCTCGGGTTTTTGAGAGGATTCAGGGAGTGTGCATCCTTGTGAAGCCCTTAGCAGAGTCTGACATCTTAAACAAATTGTATTTTTTTACTGAGTAGGAGGGGCTGGCCCCTCTCATAGTTCACCATCTAGCAGCAGAGACATCAACAAATTATGAGACGATGTGCTGAGTACTGTAAAGATGATATGTAAGATAAGTGTTCAAGGAACACAAACAAGCAATTAATTCTGTGAAAGTGGGAGCAGGAAGGTGAGATAGAAAAGGTGGCATTTGAACTCAGTCTTGAAGGATAATTTTAATTTAATATGCTTGACAAAGTTGAGAAAGCTATTTCAGATAGAGGAAATAACAAGGTGAGCAAAAGGCAATGAGATTTGAAAGCTCATGATGTGTTCAACATAGGGATTCACTAATCAGAGAAGTTTATGTGGTGTAGCTGGGATTTAGGTACTGAACTGGGAAGGCCAGCATGGTGTAGAGGTTAAAAAGCGGGACATTTGGAGATTTAAGTCCTTATTCTGGCCCTTACTAGCTCTATGGTCTTAAACAAATCAGTTAAACTCTTTGAGTCTCAATTTGCTGATCTCTAAATTGAGGAATAAGTAGTAGCAACATTTTAAGATTTGCTTTGAAGATTAAATGAGATAAAAACATAACTATTATTTATTAAGTACTTACTATGTACCAAGTTCTGTTCTAAACACTTTTCATATATTAACTCAGTTGATCATCACAGTAATTAGATGCTGTGATTATCTATACTTTGCAAATGAAGAAATTAAAGCACAGAGAAGTTAAATAACTTGCACAAGTTGGCAAAGCATAGCTGTAAAGCACTTAGTACAGTAACCAGCACATTGTGAACTTCGGTAAATTCTGGCTATTGTTATTGTTATTACTGCTGCCACTGCTGGTTTTGTTTTGTTTTGTTTTTGTTTTGTTTTCTTTTGTTCTTTTTAAATAGCTGACCAAGGTTACAGACTAATGGGAGCAGAAGTGACGGAGCAGAAACAGAGCTCCCAGCCTTCAGAATTCAGCTCCACCTTGCTGCGCTCTCTCTCCTTTCCCACTGAGAATCTGAAGGAAGCAAAGAATAGTAGTTCTAATATCCCTCTCCGCTTTCATATAGGATTGTATTACTGCAGAAATAGGAGAATCTATTTGATTTTTCAAATAACTTTTTAGAAGAACATTGTTTAGATTTGAAAGGTGGGTTACACAGTTCACACCAGGTGGGGAGTTTACCTACTTCCGGCTCATATTCTTCAGTACTAAATCAATTTTGTCACATTCTATGTAAAGTGGAGATTTAAAGTTGATGATTATCATAAGCTGGGTACAGTCTTTTCTTGGAGTCTGTCAAGTCTCCCTTTAAAGCTCCACCTTCCAGGACCATTATTCCCAGTCCATGTCCCAACTAATTACACTTCTTTCCCTACTCTGATATTGCTCTACAGCCTTCTGTAACACTAGTGTTTGTAGCTATATATAGTAAAGGGATAATTCATGGAGAATACAATGGCAGAATTACCCCATAAGTACTGTTTGCTTGGTATTTGCACATGACATGGTTTCCCCACTTTTCTAACTCTTGACTCGTGGTCAGCTGTTAACACACCTGGTCATTTGTCACCGCATTTTTGTAGGCTGTTGTTTTGGCCATTTGAACCTCTTGCTTTCATTCCACTTGGGCTGGGCTTCCTTCTTTTTACCTGACCTCTTGCTTTACTTCTTACTGGCATCTTAAATAAATTGTATTTTTTACTGTGTATGTGGGGCTGGCCCTCTCATAATTCACCATCTGGCAGCAGAGACGTAAACAAATTATAAGACAATGTGATAAGTGCCATAAAGAAGATATGTGAGATAAGTATTAAAGGAACTCTTGTATCAAGGTAGTTCCAACTTCTAACATAATAGCTGCTGGCTTCCTCCCATGCCAGCTCGGTGCTGTCTGTGGTCTCAGTAAACATAGCTTCTATTTAATTACCTTACGCAGTCAAGAAAAGCATGGCAGCCTGAATGTTAGACAGTGAGCTGCTGATCAGCTACAGGGCAAGGTCAATTCACTTGACCTCTTAGTCCCTTCAACTGTATAATGAAGGGGTCGAGTTCTAAAATTCCACTGGCTTGAAAAAAAGTCTATGATTTGCCCATCTGGGTCACTGATATTCCCCGGATATAAGTGACATGGCTATTCTGAATCAACATAACTTCCCACAGCTGACACTGGTCCACTGAAAGCCACTTCCTATGTGTAGTACTCCAGCTAACTAGGTTTCTACCTAAGCAGTTGTAGGCCCAAAGTGATCCCTGCTTGTTGATATCAACACTGGAGAATGTCTACAGCACATTAAAATATTCTTTCACTGGGATTCTGCTTTATTCATGTGCCAACTTCATAATAGCGCTTTTAATTTTAATCAGACAGACTTGATGCTCTGCTTCCATTTCAGATGACTAAATTATGGATATTTGTGCCCCATTATTTCTTTGTATTCTATTCCTTGTATTTTGTATGTTCTATCTCCAATTATAAATATGTTATAAATAGTTCATGGATTTCTTTTAGAGGGTATCAAACCTGTTTCAAGTTTCTGTTTCAAACATACAAACCATAAAATTTAGGAAGACGTTTTAATACCACCACAGTTTTCGATTACAGAAGGACCCATTTTTGAATGGATACTTACTAAGCACCTACTATATACAAGGAGTTCTACAGGGTTGTTAATAAATCCTTTGATTAAACCTGCTACTGGCTTGGGTTTTAGTCTCAGAGACTTGCAAACTGAACATAAATCTAGTTTTCTTTTCATAGATGCTTTTGCTATGCCTAACATTCATTAAAAAAATGACTTTTAAATGTAACCCAGTGCAAAAGTGCATACTATTTTTAATTTCACACAGGCTTAGATTTAAATGTCTATAATTAATAGTACATTTTAATTGATACTTTCTGATTTATGTTTTAAAATGATTTATTTTGAAACATTCTTTTCATATTTTGCATCTAGCAGTTTGTCGGCTTTTAACTAGAAAAGATATTCTTACCATGGTAGTAACTTTTTATCTACTATTAAAAATAAGGAAGTTGATAGGTAATATAGTAGAGAAAATAGTCATGCATCCTGGAATTTGTAATTCAAAGAAACAAGTGTTCCTACTTTTAGATGGTCTTGGTACACTCACAGAGCACTGGAAATTCGGAACAATTATTGCCATCAGTGTTTCTGGATATAATGTAACTGAGTTTTTTGATGCAGAAAGAACCTATATTCTTCTCTGTGGTGCTATTATTTGTTATGCCTGGAAGGTCTTGGGCATTTTCTGTAGTGCATGAGCTCCAGTGCTTTGTGTTTCCATCATGGGCATAAAAAACTGTCATTTTCAGGAAGAAAAAAAAAAAGAAGAGAGAAACACATTTTCTACTGTATTGAGTCTTACTGAGAAAGATTTGTTCTCTGTTATAATTTTAAAGCCAATTTAAATTGTATGTACATGAAAAAATAGATTCTCATAAATATTCAACTGAGAAACATTCTATTTTAAACCAACTAAAACTATACTTATATCGATAATCATGATCAATTATAATGTGTTCATCATAAGGATGAGGAGGAATATAATAAAGGAAATAGGAGACCCAGCTTCTTGCCTCAGATGCTTCTCCTTGGCAGAAGACAGAAAAACATAGTTAAATATATTTCACCATTAGCAGCAGAAACCAGGATGTACCACATAATCACCAAGAGAAGCTACATAAAGAAATAAGAGAATGGTAGGAACCAGTGATACTCGAAAAAAAAATTATGAGTAGGAGAGTTTGAAAAGTTTGAAAGTAATTTTTAGCAAAGGATGAGGCCAATTTTTTAAGTAGTTTAGAATTTGACCCCACTCTTTAAGAACCTTCAGTGTCTATTATATATCTGGGACCAAATTCAAGGCCCATTGGTAAGATCCTTTATGATACAGCTTTATTTTTATCTATCCAGATCATTCTCTCATTCTTTTCTGTTTTCCATTCTTTATCACCATTCCATAAATAAACACACACACACACACACATTCCTACTTCTTTTTTATTTTTTTTTAATACTTTAAGTTCTAGGGTACATGTGCACAACGTGCAGGTTTGTTACATATGTATACATGTGCCATGTTGGTGTGCTGCACCCATTAACTCATCATTTACATTAGGTATATCTCCTAATGCTATCCCTCCCCTCTTCCCCCTCCCCACAATAGGCCCCGGCACACACCCCTACTTCTACTGGCATATGGATACATACTTCTCCTTCTCTCACAAGCTATCCAACTCAATCTATAGGCCCATTGGCCTTTAATCACTTTGACCCACAAATTAATTTCTCAGTTTTCTGCATGCCAAAATTATATTAATCAGTATGTGGCTTTACATGATGAGATGGAGTTCTCTAATTGCTTCAGATTTCTCTAGTAAGATTGTAAGCTCATGGGCCTTTTCTTCTACCTATTTCCTATTCCCACAAAGTATCCTAACTTAATACTAGGCAATAAGTAAATGTTTAATATGGAGAAATATTATTTACATATGATAGAAGAGAAAAAATACTAATTCAAAAAATTGTCCTATCTTTCTATCTCTTTTATTGGCACTCTTTTTGCCCTTGTCCCAGTTGGGATGCTAATTCAAATATTATGTCCAGAACAGGTGAGGTCAGTAAGGGAGGAGAGAGAAAGAAAGAAAATCTGTAATTACAATCTATATAAGTCTCTCCTCTCCCCTTTATGAATGAATATACCAAAATATTTTAACGAAAAAGGAACTTTAAAATTTTCTTTAATGATGATGAATTCTGAACTATTCCTACTTTGTCACCTCACTCCCTTATGATTGGTTTCAGACAAATGGCCTGCAGAATCAGAAAGGCTATATGACATTTTCTTTATAGCTGCAATTTTCATATAAACATGCTAAGCAATATTGAAGCAATATGTTCAACTTTTATAAGACATATTTTTATTTTAGGACATTTTTCACATTCAGTGATATTCACAGATGGGGAAAATTTTATTAATCAAGGGTATCTCTTAATCTATGCTTCAATAAGGACCTAAATTAGACTCTATTTAATAGATAATTCATTGCAACTTCAAAAAGTCATCATTTAGAAATCAGTTAAGTTCTAGTAGAAATTTTTTAAAGCCACACTAACACAGATTACTGAGAACAAGATCAAGAACAAGAGTTATGCTTATCAAGTATAAAATACTGCCTTAACATCCATATATGTTCCCCAATAATTGAAATAAATTTGTAAAATGTATTATAGAATAACCCAATTTTTATCAGATGTTTCAAATAGAGTGATTGAAAAATCCCTCTGAAACATCATTAAGAATGAGTCCATAATTTCATATTCCATTTCATGTGTTAAGAATATTAACCTAATAGCAACTGAATTTTTAATATATAGCTAAGTATACTTTAGAATAATTTTGTTTCATTTCAAATAGATTACAGGCTGTTAACATAAATGCTGTTGAGTTTGGTACATAATGGCACTCGCTATTTTTATTGAATTATTGTTATCATGATCATAGTTATTTTAAGTCATAATAAATGGGGACAATTTGGGTATCAGCTGGACATAAGAGTAAGAAAGGCTTATAATCTTAGTTTATCTGAGACATGAACACCCTGGGTATTTATCAGTGATAAAACTGGATAGTTGGATTTCTTGATTTCACAATTTTTTTTTAAAGCAAATGTTGTAAATTCTAGGTGAACATAAGCCCATTTTTAAAGCTAATACCTTTTTTATACTAAAACCTTCAGTTTAAAAGTTCGTCAGAGAATTAAATAATTGTTAGAGCCAGGGACAAATAATTATAACCTTTGATTTTGTTAAAGGGTTATAAACTCAATGTCTTTCTCTATTCAGTTAACTGAATTTGGCTGTGGTTTGGAATATTGAAGAAGGGATCATAAAGAAGATTTTTCAATTGTTGTAAATCACTTTTCATTCATTCATTCAACAAATATTTATGCACCACCTACATATGTATCTTACATTATACATACTAATCTGGACAGCTGATTATCTCAACTCCAAAATAATCTTTACCTTTTTAAAAAGTATTTTAGTAACTAATGTTCCAACTCTCACTTTTAGATTTTAATCATTAAAGAAGATAAAAATCATCCCACATATTCATACCTGAAACACCTTGTTTCTCAAATCAGGAAAGCAAGTGCTCTATTCTATTAAAAATGATTGGATTCTGGGCATCTTAATTTAAGCAAAAGACCAGTTATATCATAAAAGTGCATTTTACAGAAATATATAAATAAGGGAATAAGACCTTTGGGATGTGGTTTTATGCACTGATGCAATGAAGTGATTTGGATAACCAGCTCCCCAAGCTTCCAGATAGAAGTTAAGTTTCAGCAACATACCAAGAGTATTCATCTATTAAGATTGTGTTGTTTGGTATATTCTGAATTTGGTAAAAAGGAAGGAATTATTATTGATTTTATTTGCATTGGTTTTTAAATCACAAGGAAAGATGCCAAAAAATGGACAATAGGGATTTACTTTTTAGCTTAGCCATACCTACCCTGAAGCAAAGCCACATTTTCCATAAATACAGTCAGTGCTGGACAAGCATATGAGAAGAGCAGACTTGTGGCTGGACTGGATTCTGTGCTGGTCACTGAGAATAGTACAACACTGTGGATCCGGGAGGACTGAGAGTGACCCATGGTAGCATCAATCCCCTTCAATAGCCAAGTAACTTTTAATTTTTGCAACTTTGACAAGCTGACACCGAAGTGGAGGTAAGATGAGAGACAAATTGGGCTCATTAGAAAGCAGAAGAAATTTATGAATACCTTTTATTTCTCTGGAGCTACTTCTAACTCTCCAGACCGCAATTCACCTGCCTTCCTTTTATAAAAGGGCTAAAGCCTAATATCAGCCTGCTTCCACCATATCACTGCCAAACACATCAGCAGCTGTTTTGTAGGTCAAGAGATTCAAATGGCTGTTTTGAACAACCTTTGCCAATATAAGCATTTCTCTACTGAATTTACTTTAAACTATTCTTCTATTTTGCACAAATTGATATTGCTTTTACTTTGAATTTCTGTACTATTTCAAAACTTGTTGTGAACATCTTTTTTAAGAAACTCAGATCCAGTTACACTGCATTCACTTTTGAAGAAGGCACATTGAAAAAATGCAATTTCCTATTTCTTTTTCTTTGTCACCATTATACAGACTTGAAATTGTTAGGTGCCTCTTCTTTGTAACGAATTTACCATAAAATTAAGATTTTTCCAGGCTATTGTGGCGTAAGGGATCTAGATAAATCCATGTGTGAATGGAAGCCCATAGAAGGGCACATCAGTGGCCACAAGAGCAAGGCCTCCAACCCCACACAGCCCTCAGGAACTCAATGACTGGGTCTCACACATCAACCAAACAGAGGAGGAAACACAAAACGAAGGTTATGATTCTTGTTGATGAAATAAATGGCACCATAGGAAGAATAATAAAAACAGCTCTTTTAAGTCTATCGAAATAAAAAGTAATTTCTAAGGTAGAAATGCCACAATAGGGATGAGTTAATAGGAAAATGGAATCTGAAAGGCTCTGAAGAGAATGGACTTAATCGTGTCTAAGCTTATGAATCTGATGAATATTCCTATGCAATAATATCACAACAGATTGAATTCTTAATATAGAACATCACATTGTTTCAGGAAATTAAAAGGAATTACAAAGTCATTACATAGATTGAAACTTCAGGAGCACAGAAGTATTGTTTTGCTGGCCATCCTGAAAGACTTCTCTGAAAGTATTTATGTCTCCCAGTTTCTATATGTTACTAATTAATGGGTCACTTTGGTTTGTTTATTAGCATAGAACAAATAAGTTCCATAGGGAAAAAAATGTTATTAAGCTCTTCATAGGTTTTGTGTGTCCAAAAATGTATGTGTATTATTTATATTTTTACTTTTAAATGGATTACACCAGTGATATGGTTTGGCTGTACCCCACTCAAACATCATTTTGAATTCCCACGTATTGTGGGAGGGACCTGGTGGGACGTAATCGAATCATAGGGGCAGGTCTTTCTTGTGCTGTTCTCGCGATAGCAAATAAGTCTCCCCAGATCTGACGGTTTTATAAAGGGGAGTTCCCGTGCACAAGCTCTCTCTCTTTGCCTGCTGCCATCCATGTAAGACAGGACTTGCTCCTCCTTGCCTTCCACCATGATTGTGAGGATTCCCCAGCCATGTGGAACTGTAAGTACAATTAAGCCTCTTTCCTTTGTAAATTACCCAGTCTCAGGTATATCTTATCAGCAGCATGAAGATGGACTAATACAACTGGCATATTTTAGAAATATGTCTTTGCACATGTCATAACAGGACAAAGAATACAGTTCTATCCAAGAGCCGGAAGACCTGAATTCTAATTCTGATGCTGCCGCTAACTCACTGAGTGACCCTGCCAATGTCAGCTAATCTTTTGGGAACTCAGTTTCATTATTCTCAAAACAACCTCTAAGAAAAACTCTGCTCTCATCCTCAGCCAGTTTCTTTCATTGTTTCAACTATGCCTTTTACATCTAAGATTAATATAATGAATTTTTCATTTATATTCACTGCACAATTTCTTTAAATGAGATTTTTAATGGACCCATATAATAACAATAATCCCTACTTCCATTAATAGTTTGAAAAAATGGTCTGAAAAAAGTTACAGAGATTCTAGATGTGTATGAAGGACCTACTTTATGCACAAAAAGCCTTCATTGTATGGGAAACGACTTTAAACAAGTGTGTGTGTGTGTGTGTGTGCGCGTCTGTGTGTGTGTGTGTGTGTGTGTATGTGTATTTATATATGTTCATATATCCTGAAAGCTATACAAGCCATAAAATGACTAAGGAGAATTTTTTTTTCATTGGAAAGAAAAATAATGAATCACATAATTACTTTAAGAGAGGGAAAGAATGACTGAAATAACAAATTAGATGGATGGAACACGTGACGCTTCCAGATTCAGACCCAATGGGGACTTCAGAAGAAGAAGCCATGTATTGTTTTATTTATGGTTATAGGAACCAAATACCTATACAGACAGAAACTAAAAGCTAACAGCATACAATAAAAGCAAGGAAAACTTTGATAATATAGAAATAATTACAGCTTTATAAGATTTGCACCTCAAAACCTATCATCTCTAGCAAAAAGGTATGTTCTCGATCTAGTCATAGAGAGTAGAACCATTACAATAAGGGGTCAGCTTGTAATATGGACAACTGCTAGTTAAGGCTAACCTTAAAAAGAGTAGATGACCACCTACAGTGTATTACTTGAAGGACCATAAAATTCTTTCTCCTAAGATATATATTACCTCCTCTATGGCCTAACATTCCCATCCAGCAAGAGGAGTAACCTCCAGAAGGACACTGTGAAATAGTGTATGTGTAACATCACCGATTTGAGAAGGTCCCACTGCCCAACTCATCCTCTCTCAAACAACAGAGAGACCTTGTCCTATCAATTGTCCCCACCACACTCCTGGAAGTTGAGCTTCTCCTGTTCTGCCGGCTTTTGCTTTCTTGTATTTGTCATTTAAACATGTTCATTATTCTCTTGCCTCAACTAGAGGATGAAAAACCCCTCAATCCTACATCTCCCTCCAGCTGTAATGCCTTCTCACCTCTTCCCAATCAAGCATCATCTTCTAGTCAGTCTTCCATCAATGGCAGCCCTGTTACCTTCACCACTTCCTTTCCTAAGGTCCAAGAATATCAGGGCTGGTAAATCTAATGACACTTCTTTTTTTTGAGATGCAGTGTCGCTCTGGTTGCCCAGGCTGGAGTGCAATGGCACAATGTAGGCTCACTGCAACCTCCGCCTCCTGGATTCAAGTGATTCTCCTGCTTCAGCTTCCCGAGTAGCTGGAATTACAGGCACTCACCACCATACCCAACTCAATTTTCATATTTTTAGTAGACATAGGGTTTCACCATGTTGGCCAGGCTGGTCTCGAACTCCTGACCTCAGTTGATCCACCCACCTTGACCTCCCAAAGTGCTGGGATTACAGGTGTGAGCCACCATGCCTGGCCCTAATGACACTTCTTGGTCCGTGGGTTGCCTGATTTCTGAACATCATCTGTCACACTTTACCACTCTGTCTGTCTTGTCATACTCTTTCCTTGGCCTCCATGATACCATGAGCACCTGATTTTCCTCCTGTAATATGGACAACTGCTAGTTAAGGCTAACCTTAAAAAGAGTAGATGACCACCTACAGTGTATTACTTGAAGGACCATAAAATTTGCAGGTTCCATTTCTTCCTTAAACATTGTTATTGATCCTTAAGATGCTATCATAGGTCATTCACACCTCTCTTTTGATAATGTTCTTGGAAAACCTCATATGTGTCTGTGTATATATTATATTATATATATATATATATAGCATGTATGTGTGTATATATAACACATATGTGTATACATATAGTATGTATATGTACATATCTATATAATCTTATAATCAGTTGTGTTAGGGCCTCTATTAACTATTTCAGCACCTTTGTGAAAACTAGAAAAAGATACTCCCTCCTTACTTAACATCTGCCAGATAGCTTTTACAAAAATATATAACTATACAATATCTATGATGTCAACCTTAGATGTGACACTTTTGTGTAGTGCCCAAACCACACAAATATATGGGTATGATTACAAAAGATGCCATCCTAGATTCGGATACAACAATAGCTAACATTTAAGACTTACTATGTGCTAGGCACTGTTCTAAGTACTTAACATATATTAGCTTATTTAATCTCACAACAATCCTATAAAGTAGGCATCATTATTATTCCCATTGGACAAACGAGAAAACTGAGGTAAAAGAAGTTTACGTAATTTTCCCATGCTGGGGTCAGTATTTGAACCCAGGTGCCATCATACAATACTGCCTACTGAAGAAGTCTCATCTGATATCTCTTGAGACCTGAAATTCATCATGTACGAAACTGAGCTCATCATTTTTTACCAAACCTGCTTCTCCTGAATTTTCTGTATGTTGGTCTTGCTTTCATCTTTCTCACTGTTCGTTGGTTTTCAATCTATTTAATAAAATCTCTCTATTGCCATCTACTTCCTAAACTGGCTTCCTACTGATACTCATGAATCAGAAGACTAGAAAGGAAACTTTCCACCAGAATGTAAGCTCCATGGCCTAGAGAATTTATCTTTTTCGCTGTTGTATCCTCCTTGCCAAGCAAGAGTTCTTGGCACACAATAAGTGTTAATAAATATTTATGGAATAACTGGATTCAGATATGAGCTTACCTTTGATTTATTTCACTTGTCTTTCACTTGACCCTCCAGGTCCCAGCCAGATGCCCTCTCTGTGGTACCTTAGCACATGGGTCCAATCGCTTATTACAACCAGTCAGAATGCCCTTCTAGGCTGGGCCCTGTCTTTGCCATTCACCATATAATCCCTAAAATCCAGCACAGTGCCTGGAACAGAGTCCGTTCATATTTGTCAAACAAATAAATAAATGAATGCATGAATGATCGCAGATTTCCTCCCCTTCTCTGGTTCATGCCATTTCGTTGCTCACTTGAATCACTGCAGAAGCCTTTGAACTGGAGGGACTGTGTCTGCTATTGCCCTCCTTCCAAACCGTTTTCTGTATCTGTACTTCCTCCAAAATGAGGTTTCTGAAACCAAACTTGATAATGTTTCTGCCCAATTAAAAATCCTTGAATTGGCCAAGCACAATGGCTCGTGCCTGTAATCCCAGCACTTTGGGAGGCCAAGGTGGGTGAATCAACTGAGGTCAGGAGTTCAAGATCGGCCTGGTCAACTTTGTGAAACCCCATCTCTACTAAAAATATGAAAAATTAGCTGGGCGTGGTAGCAGGTACCTGTAATCCCAGCTACTCGGAAGGCTGAGGCACGAGAATCTCTTGAACCCAGGAGGCAGAGGTTGCAGTGAGCCGAGATCGCTCCACTGCACTCCAGCCTGGGCAACAGAGTGAGACTCAGTCTCAACAAAACAAACAAACAAACACCTTGAATGGGTTTCTAATGCTCTTAGGATAAAATCTAAACTCCTTGATACTGCTTATAAAACTACTTGTAACCTGGGCACTGTGTACTTCCGTCACCTCATCTATTTTCAATCCTTGTTTATACTCCATTCTCCAGCCATGCGAAATGTTTCCCATTACCATGAAGAAGTGATGCCCTCTTCTCACTGAGAGCTTTTGTACTTGCTTTGGTCTGGAAGACTGACTTCCAAACACCGGTTTCTCTTGATTAAGACAAAACTCTTTCCAGGAAGCCATTCCTAAACCCTCAATTCTGGATTCTGGTGTACATCCTATGTTCTTTCCCTGCCATAGAAATTATTAGCATACAGTACTTCATTAGCCTACATCTTCTCCTCTTCACTGTAAGGCCTCTGGAGACAAATACCACATCCATCTCATTCATCATTGATTTCTACAAAACCTGTTACAGTGCCTGGAAACTGGTAGGTCCTCAGAATACATTAGTTGGATAAATATTCTCTAGCATTTTCCCATCCATTCAGAACACTTTCATTGTCACGTTGGATGGCATAGGAACTTGAATTTGAAAGAAGAAAATAGGAGAGAAATAAGTTTGGAAGATGGGGTTGAGTTTTAATTTAAAGGAAAAATGTTCTACACT
Organism: Colobus angolensis palliatus; assembly: GCF_000951035.1. NCBI lineage: Eukaryota > Metazoa > Chordata > Mammalia > Primates > Cercopithecidae > Colobus > Colobus angolensis. The sequence continues at coordinate 1,723,246 of NW_012117411.1, read as the reverse complement.
AAAATTAGTGAATTAGTTACAAGTGGAGAGGACAAGCTCAGGAGTTCAGTGGCCTTAGGATATGATCCCTGTAACTGTAACAGGACAGGGAAGATTGAAAATTTCTGAGGACTTTAAATTAAGCTTGCTCAATGAGGGCCAGGAGTCTTTGAAGACAGGCTTGACTGTCAGCTCTGAGAATCCAACACACAGAAGTCAAGGAAAGGATGACAACAGCTAGCTATATATATATATATGTAAATAAATTGATGGATGAATGAGTGCAGAATTATATATTATATATTATTATATAATAAATTATTTACATATTATTTATTATATAAAATATATATTTATTTTTATATAGTAAATAAGTTAATGGATGAATGAGTGCAGATTTCCTCCAATTCTCCAATAATGCACTTGGCTTCTGGGAGGTTCAAAAGCTCTGTTGGAAGAGTAGACCATGGCAATGAAGAATCCAGAGGGACGCAATATAGTGCAGTGTGAACTTGCCTTCTTCCTTCCTCTCTCCAGATACACCATAAAGTTCCAAGTGAGTTAAAGTTATTATCTCACTAAATTCTCTGTGAAGAAAGCACTATTATTAATCTCATTTTGCAGAGGAAAACATCAAGGTTCTGAGAAGAAAATAACTCGTTAATGATAAATGGTGTCAGGATTCAAATATGTGTCTGCCTGCCTTGTAAGCCCAAGCTCCTGCTCACTATGCTGTCCTGCCTCACCCCGTAATAAACATCATATTTTGGTGCTTACTCTCTGCCAGGTTAGTTTCATTAATTACCTAATTTATCCACTCCCTACTCTAAGATATATAAACTGAGACTTAGAAAGGAAAAGTATTTTGCCTACTGTCAGGCAGATAATAAGAATTGAAGCTGGATTTTAAACCTAGATCTGCCTGTCTGCAAAGCCCAAATGCATATCCTCTGGATTGTTACCTCTGTTTTGAAAAATTGATTTTTATTAAAAGAGGGCTCTTTGATTAGGGCCACGTGATTAGTCAGGGTCAATTGAGATTAGAGTCTGCCAACACTGAGCTGGAGGAGAAGGACTTGAATCCTGCCTAGAGACAGCTCTGACCATGACGGATCTTAATAGAACCCAGTCAGGTTGGGATAAGTGATGAAGGCATGAGAGAGAGGCCTAGGAAGAGAAAGGACAGGAATTTGAGGCAATCTGGACAGAGCCTGTCCAGAGGACCAAATGGTTCCAACAACGCAGAATTGAGAACCAGTCTGGCTAAGATATCAAGCCAAGAATGAGTGGCTGTTGATAGAAATAATTCAGGGGAAAGAAGGGATAACAAACCTATATTAACTACTTAAAATTTGTTTAGCAAAAGCTCTGGCTATAAACCAAGACACAGTTCTATACTTACGCATATTTCCCTTTCTGTTCATTTTACATCCTATAGTTTGGTCATTCTGCAATGTTGCAATGAGACAGAATTTTCACCGCTCTAATCATTTAATATAGAGCATTTCTTTTAGGTTATAGAGACACTGCTGTATATGCTACCATACCACCTAAATGAGGAAACTAGAGGAATAATGTCTTTTTTCAATCCAGGAAAGTAGCCACAATATGGAGTGATCTAGAAGAGACCAGCGGTGTGATAACTGTGACAGATTTTTTTCTTTCTCTCAGTTCGCATTAATTGTTTTCTCCAATGTTTGTAATGCAATCGAATTATATTAAAAATAATAATGACTGTTAATTAGAATATGTAAATTAGGCTGCAAATATTTTTCCTTTCTAATATGCTAATTGCAAAGAAGAAAGTCTATGTAGAAACCTAAGTGGAGGATCTACCAAATAAGGAAGAGCTGCTTTAGATGCAAAAGTGCCAACAGCAGGGAATTTTTTGTTTATTTGTTTCACAAGTTCATACATGGAGGTGCGGGTAGTTAATAAATAATATGTTAACAGATGATATTTGTATTCCCCTCTTTGTTAAGAGTCTGACAATACATTGTGATGGCACCAGTGATAAAGTCAAGAATCTGGAGTCAGGTTGTAGATGTCCCACTAATTAGCCTCACAGCTTTAGGCAAATTTCCCTTCTGTAGGCTTCTTTTGTCTCATTTGTAAAAACAAGGTATTGGGATACAGGGTTGTTAAGATCTCTTTCTGTCCTGAGATACAGTGATGCTAAGTGAATTGATTGTAACAGCTCTAGTAGTTTTAGTAGCTCAGAATTGAAATCCTGATTGTGAGCCTAGCAACATGACAGTAACACTTAATAGTAGTAATTCATATCACAGGAATTCCCATCAGGTGGTCATTCACCCCTCTTCCTCCAACCCCTAGTCTGTAGCTGTTTCTAAACAAAAAAATAAGGCTAGAATGGAAATGGAAGCCAAATTCCCTGCAACACCCTGAGAGTAGTCCTGTGGCACCTGCTTCTCTATTCTGTCCATTAAAATAAAAATAAAATCTCCTATGTCCATCTGGCCTCATTCAAAGGTTGCCAACCTGGCTTCATTCATGGGTACTAAATCCACTGACTCTTATCTAATACAAATTTCATACTTTCTATTCATAGACCCAGCATGAATGGAATCAGCAAATTGTGCTATAACTAGTTAGCTGCATTTAATTCCAATAAGCAAACCACAAATTTCATGTAACCAATTTTGCTCTGTGTGCTTCAAAACAGATTTAAGAGAGCAATTTAAATTTTTGGAGAAGATAAGACAATTCCAACAGTGCACAGAGTTTATTTTAAAATAACTAATAATTTGAAATCTAAGGTCACGTTAAATGACAGAAAATAATAGATAAGTATTCAATAACAAAAATGGAAATTATCATTTAATTGGATGTACACAAATATAATTCTATAAAATAATGGCTATTAATCTTTTTAAAATAAAAAGTGACTGTGGCTACTTACACAACCTTGGGAAAGTTTGCAGTTAAAGAGGCAATAAGGAAACAGGAAAACATTGCACATTCATTCCAATAAAAATAGTACCATAAGTATGAGGGGACTTCAAAAAGGTTGTGGAAAGATGGAATTAAAACACAAAAATAAGAATATAAATTTTACTTCTCAACATAAGCTCCATCATGTTTAAGACACTTATAAGTGATGGTATCAGCCACGTAGTCCATTTTGAAAGAACTGTGGGTCCTGGGAAGTTAATCATGTCAATAAAGTCTTTTTTACATTATTAACTGAAAAAAATTGGGTGTCTTTTAAAGATTTTTTGGTATTAGAAAATAAAAGGAAGTCAGAAGGAGCCGTATCAGGATGGTAAGGTGGATGATAATGATTGAAACTCTTTACAAAATTGTCCTTATTTGACGAGAAGAATGAGCAGGAGCATTGTTGGAGGTGAAAACGTCCTAGCGAAGCTTTACTGGGTGTTTTTCTGCTAAAATTTTAGCTTTGTCAACACATTCTCATAATAAGCAGATAATATCATTCTTTATCCCTCCAGAAAGTCAGCCAGCAAAATGCCTTAAGTATCCCCAGAAAACTGTTGTCATTACCTTTGCTCTTGACCAGCCTGCTTTTGCTTTGCCTGGACCACGTTCACCTCTTGGTAGCCATTGCTTTGATTGTGCTCTATCTTCAGAATCATACTGATGAAGCCATGTTTCATTTCCTGTTACAATTCTTTGAAGAAAGTTTTCAGGCTCTTGATGCCACTTGTTTTACGTTTCCCTAGAAAGCTCTGCTCTTGTCTGCAGCTGATCTAGGCACCATGGCCTTGGCACCCATCAAATGGAAAGTTTGCTCAACTGTAATTTTGCAGTTAGGATTGTGTAAGCTGAACCAATTGAGATGTCTATGGTGTTGACTGTTGTTTGTACTGTTAATCATCAGTCTGCTTCAAACTGGACACAAGTTAGATTCATTTTCTCTTCCCAAATTGATGTGGATGATCTGCCACTACAGACTTCATCTTTAACGTTATCTCATCTCTTCCTAAAATGAGTTATCCATTTGTAAACTGCTGACTTCATTGGGGCATTGTCTTCACAAAATTTTTGTAAAGCATCAATGATTTTGCCATTTTTACATCCAAGCTTCACCATAAATGTAATGTTTGTTCTTGCCTCAATTTTAGCAGAATCAATGTTGCTCTGATAGGAGGTCTTTTCAAACTTATGTCTTATTTCTCTTAGTGCCTCACACTCAATTTTGTTCAGATATGCTATAATACATTATAAGAGAAAGAGTTTATTTTGATTCAAGAAAATGAAAACTATGCCTAGTTTTTTCATAACATGCATTTTCTATGAACTTTGTGTAGACATCTCATATACATAATCAACCTAATGGTCTAATGAAATTTGTTTGTTATGAAAATATCAAATATCCATTTTGGCTCTTTTCCATAACATTTTATGGAAAATAAAACAGACCGTAGACATCTCAATTGGTTCAGCTTACACAATCCTAACTGCAAAATTACAGTTGAGCAAACTTTCCATCTGATGGGTGCTGGAAAGTAAAAGTGAAATAAGTCACTAAATCTTTTGATGCTAAGTTATAAATATATAAAGGTAAAAACTGAAGAGTTGGTCAATTGGACAAAAATGAATTCTGGTCTTCTGCTGTTTTTCTTTCTAGTTTATGTACATTATCATTCTAGGATACATAATTATGCAAAGACCATAAAGGTGTGTCATATTCCTTAGCCAAGGACAAGACGCTTTAATGGCAATTTTTACATTTATTCTTGCTAATCTTGTAAGAATTGTCAAAGCCAAGAAAAAGTGTTACCATATTTCACTCTTAGCATTTGCTTGAGCTTAATTTCCACTCTGTTACATACGAACTCTTGACGCACTTTATATAACTAAATGAGGGTAATATAGCAAAACAGGAGAAAGGATGATCAACCAGTAGCTATAAGAAGGTGATAGAGATTTAGAGAGAGTTGCGATTGTTGAAACTAAATGGTATGACGCACTGACAGAGGATGAGGTAAAATGAGGGAGAACATGTGGTCTGGGTTGTAGCCTTAACTCCAATTCACCTCTAATGAGGCTCAAAATCTGTTGAAGACATTTGGACCCTCTTACACCCAGTTTCAATAATGTATCTGGCTCTCCTGCCCATTTGCTTCCCCAGCTCTCTCCTCCTCACTGCTGAGCCCACTGGACACTCATCTGTAGTTCCAGCTTCTGAGATTCATCTCACTTAGGTGATTTGGCACTGATTCATCCCAGCACAGTGGTTCTAAATGTTGGCTGAATAATAGAGACTTCTAGGTAAGCCCCACACCCAGCTCACACCCCAGACAGATTAAATCTGAAT
>NW_012117411.1:1709071-1716358 GCF_000951035.1 Colobus angolensis palliatus | reverse complement strand
GCCTTCAGATTCTGACTTTTAATCTGTATAAAACTCTATAGTGTCCCCTTAAGTGAGTTGAAGCATAGTTGTCTTGCAAAAACTTTATTTCTAACAATGAAAAAGAAAATCTTCTCTTGAAAATTTTATAGAGTCATTCACCTCGTAAAACAGATTGGGGCACCTGAGATTTTTCTCAAGAGAGTTACTAAGTAGCTCTTCTCCTCTTCCAAGGAGGTAAGTCTATGATGATGCCCAGTCCTGGGTGGAACCAAGGCTTTGGTGTGGGAGAAATTACATTTTTCTTTGTCCAGAACTTTATAGTTGATGCTGTTTCTGTGTGTGGCACTAACATTAGTTTTTTTTTCAGCAGTAATATCCTGGGGAGATAGAAGACAAAAAGACTGTGGAAAATTGTCAGGTTATGTAAGAACTGCTTAGAACAGAAAGATTTTTGTCCCCTCCCCACTCTACTTGCAGTGGCCATGAAACTCAAAAGCATGTTCCCATCTTCCCAAAGAATGCATCTTCCAAAAGTAAGTTGGAGTTGGAGGGCAAAGTGGTGGAGGAGACATGGGGTAAGCTTGGTTCATAGTTATGAACCATCACTATTATGAAAACAGACTTTATGGTCAATTAAAATTGTAGTATTTAAATGAAAATTGTTATCATATGTTCCCTAAGTAGAAGCAGAATAATATTCACCAATTATTAAACACCAACTATGTTCCAGGCACTATGTTATGTGCTTTACAAACACAATTTTATCTAAAACTCCCAATAACCCTGTAAAACAAATGTTATTGTCTCCTTTTTAATGATAAGAAAATTGAAGCTGAGAGAGGTTAATCAATTTGCTCAAAGTCACCGGGGATAAATGGTGGATCTGGAATTCAAATTTAGGTTTCTGGAATTCAAAAACATATGCTGTATTCATTAACAACAGAAGTCTTTATCATGTCAACAATGTATGGTTCGAAGACTACAAAACAAAATAAAAAGTTAAGTATTACGACCCAAACAAACTTCTTCATAGGTCCTCTAATTCCATCTTTCCACTCAATTAGGCAGCAAGAATAAGAGAGAAGGTCTAAGCAGAAGGATGAAAAGACATAAGGAGAGCTAGGATGAAGTGGGGAGAGGTACATTAGAAATTCTCAGGCCTACCTCAGAAAAGATATGTAAAGCACTAGATACAGCAGCCATCGCTGTGTTTTAAAAAAAAAGTAGAACAGAATGCTGAGCATGAATCTCTTTTTGTGTTCCCAAGTGACAGCATTTTATGCATTGTTGCTTTTTTGAGGTTACAGAACAAAGAAGTACAGAATTTATCCTCCTGGCTTTGTATTTGCATTTTTTCAGAATTATGGGAGCACATCTAGATGCAGACAGAATAAAGGCAAAGAATGCCTACACTGAAAATCATCTGGGAAACAATAAACAGTATTCAGAGTAAATCTACAAAATGTATCCTAGAAAAACACACCAAGAGTACACATTTTTGGCAGATTTGTGCACCTTTACTTACTTACCTACAGAGAAAGACACAAAACTGTTTTCTCATTTATCCTCAAAATTTTCCTTTGAATTAGGAAATCCTTTACAGTTAGGAAAACTAAGCACAATAGTCATAAAATGTTGACCTGCACGTGTTAGATTCCATAGTGTTTTTGTGTGTGGTTGGTTTGGGTTTGAGTTTTGCTTTGTTTTAAAAGATTATTCTATCATCTCTTTTTTAAAAAATGACATTTCAATGTTGAGATTACTATGCTTAAATATCTCCAGATATCTGAGTGAAAAAGTAAGTATGCACATACTTATTTGGCTATAATTACTCAATTATTCTAAAATTATTTATTTAACCCATTTATTTTATATCTATTATATGTAGGCAACATAGGAGAATAGGAGAAAGAATAATAAGATTGTATGCCTTCTGCAAAGAAGCTTAGAATCAATTAACCTAGCAAAGGTGAATGCGTACATTATGATAATAATATAACTGCTATTGTACTTATAGGAACTATGTCATAAAAGGGAAAAAAAATATAACCAGCCAGGAGACCAGGAGTAGCTTGATGGAAAAGTAGCATTTGAGTTGGGTCTAGGAAAATATTTGATATAGGCAAAACGGGGAATAAAAAATAGCAGCATTCAGAAGCATGAAATATTAGAAACATGAAGCTGGGAAAATTTAAAGCATAATTTGGGGTATGGCATATATTCTACTAAAATTGTAGTCCAATATATATATGTTGAAAATATTCTCAGAAAAGTAAATTTGGGTTCAAATTTGAAGGCTTGCAAGGGCTGACTGCATAGATAATTATGAGGAATACAAAGAGTAGAGGTGGGGTTTGTTGTTATTGTTGTTGTGGAAGGAATGCAATGATTTCCATCTTTAGACACTAAGGGCACTGTGTCATGTAGGTTCAACTTCACCAGCGTGGAAGAAAAAATAATTTACCAGGACCTGAGTCGTATTTGGTAGACAGGAAAATAGAACTGAATAGAAATGCCATAACAGCTAAGCAATAGCAAGGGCCCAGCTGAGATTGACAGCATGAGAGGATATGGGACCCAACAGTGCCATTTTGTCACTTTATTCAACAAAGTTGGAACAGATAAATAGGCAATGTGATTAAAGTTGTCATTAATTAAAAGCATGTCACAAAGTCAAGACTGCAAAGAATTTTAGGATGCCACAAAAAATATTGAAGAGACATACCAAGAAGTCTGGCCTGGTTAAGAATGCAAGTGAATGCACAAAATCATGTAACACAAGTCACATGGATGGCTTAGAGAATAGTGGGGAGTCTGTGAGTTGGAGATCATGAAAGGGAGGAACAGAAGCAGTAGGTGTGAGGGAAAAGAAGAAAGTGGAGAAAGACCCTCCAGACCCACAGAACATTATTTCATGTTAATGGATTTCAAAATATATGTATTCCAATAGTGAGGATAAAAACGCTGGTATTTATTTAAAGTGGAAAAAGCAGAAGAAATACTCAGAGAAGATTGAAGGGCTTTTGCAAAGCATAATGCAGAAACTCGCAGAGGACAAAAAAGGAGAAGTAGTAGGATAGAGCAGGTGTGGAAAGAGCTGAAGTGGAATAAGTACAGGTACCATAAGAGAAAGAGGAGGTACTGAATGTCACAGGCAAGAGAGAAGCTGAAAATTCCAATCAGGGAGCTGTTATGTGGGTGAATTTTTCTTTAATAAAAGGTTTGGAGACTTGATTAGTCCTGGTGGACCAACTGAAATGGGGGTCATTGAAATTAGGCCATATAACAAAGGATCACAAACCGGGTGGTTTAAATAAAAGCAAGGTATTATCTCATTGGTTTAGAGCTTATAAGTCTGAGAGATCAAGGTGTTGGCCAGGTTGGTTCCTTCTAAAAACTGTGAGGGAAAAGCTGTTTCACACTTCTTGCCTAGATTCTGGTGGTCTATTGGCAATCTTTGGCTTTCTTTGTCCCATAAAAGCATTACCCCATCTGTGCCTCTGCCTTCATTTTCACATGGTGTTTTCTGTTTGTGTGTGTGTGTGTGTGTGTGTGTGTGTGTGTGTGTGTGGTATGTGTCCAAATTTCCCATTTTATAAGGACATGAGTCCTATTAGAGCTCCACCCTACCCCACCATGACCTCATCTCAACTAGTTACATCTGCAAGGACCCTTTTTCCAACTAAGATCATATTGTGAGATACTGGGGTTAGTACTTCAACATACAAACCTTGAGAGAATATGCTTCAATCTATAACAGTCCACTTAGCATAATGTTTGTGGAATTGGAGCTATGAGATTCAGTCCTTCTAAGAACTGTGTGGTCTTGATATCGCCTCACAGTTTCAAACACTGGGGAAGAAGTAGGTAATGGTGAACTACTGCATGTTTGGCCTCATGCAGACAGCCTTTGGATAACTGACTGTAGTTTTTGCATTTTATATGGATGCTTAGACATTCATATATTCATAAATACAATCTGTGTGCCTGTAACTGTCTGATAAAATGACCGTATGCAAGTCATTCAAGTGTGAAGTGTAGAAGTGGGAATAATGCAAAGGAAGGCAAATTTGTAATATGATAATCCATGGGACAAGCATTATCATTCCATGCTGAATTCCTGAGATGTTCTCTCTGCAAGGCTGAAAGAGGAGTTCAGCCTTAGACCATAAGACAATCAATGCAAGGTTGATGAACAGCAATTAAAACATGTCAAGATCTAAAAGTTATTGAAGACAAATGGTCCTTTATTGAAGATGTTTCTCAAAGATAGGATACGTGATAGTCCTAGGAGACAAGAAATCAGTTCTAGAAAAGTCTTGGCCTAATAATCCTTCAAGAAAACTTGACAACATTCAAAATGTCAAGGTTTTTAACAATCCAGAAAAATACTGTTTATGCCTTTGATTTTCCAAAGAATTCCTCAAAAGTAAGTTCAAAAAATTTAATGATAAAAAGACTTGCCCTTTAGAATTCCAAAAAATAATCACAAAAAGGTGATAGATAAAACTCCCATCTGCCTAGGACAGAGACCTGGGGGAAGGGGTGGCTGTGGGTGCAGCTTTAGCAGAGTTAAACGTTCCTGCCTGCTGGCTCTGAGGAGAGCAGCAGATCTCCCAGCACAGCACTTCAGCTCTTCAGCTCTGCTAAGGGACAGACTGTCTCCCTGATCCCTGTGCCTCCTGACTGGGAGACAACTCCCAGCAGGGATCGACAGACACCTCATACAGGAGAGCTCTGGCTTGCATCTGGCAGGTTCCCCCCAGGATGAAGCTTCCAGAGGAAGGAACAGTCAGCAATGTTTGCTGTTCTGCAGCCTGTTCTGGGGATACCCAGTCAAACAGGGTCTGGAGTGGACCGCCAGAAAACTGCAGCAGACCTGCAGCAGAGGGGCCTGACTGTTAGAAGGAAAACTAACAAACAGAAAGGAATAGCACCAACATCAACAAAAAGGATGTCCACACAAAAATCCTATCCAAAGGTCATCTACATCAAAGACCAAAGGTAAATAAATCCATGATGATGAGGAAAAACCAGCACAAAAAGGCTGAAAATTCCAAAAACCAGAATGCCTCTTCTACTTGAAAGGACCACAACTCCTTGCCAGCAAGGGACAAAACTGGACAAAGAATGAATCTGACAAATTGACAGAAGTAGGCTTCAGAAGGTGGGTAATAACAAACTCCTCCAAGCTAAAGGAGCATGTTCTAATCCAATGCAAGGAAGCTAAGAACCTTGAAAAAAGGTTAGAGGAATTGCTAACTAGAATAACCAGTTTAGAGAAGAACATAAATGACCTGATGGAACTGAAAAACACAACACGAGAAATTTGTGAAGCACACACAAGTATCAATAGCTGAATCAATCAAGCAGAAGAAAGGATACCAGAGATTGAAGATCAACTTAATGATATAAAGTGGGAAAACAAGATCAGAGAAAAAAGAATGAAAAGGAACAAAGCCTCCAAGAAATATGGGACTATGTGAAAAGACCAAACCTACATTTGATTGCTGCACCTGAAAGTGATGGCAAGAATGGAACCAAGTTGGAAAACACTCTTCAGGATATTATCCAGGAGAACTTCCCCAGCCTAGCAAGACAGGCCAACATCCAAATTCAGGAAATACAGAGAACACCACAAAGATACTCATCAAGAAGAGTAACACCAAGACACATAATTGCCAGATTCACCAATGTTGAAATGAAGGAAAAAATCTTAAGGGCAGCCAGAGAGAAGGGTTGAGTTACCTACAAAGGGAAGCCCATCAGACTAACAGTGGGTCTCTCTGCAGAAACCCTACAAGCCAGAAGAGAGTGAGGGACAATATTCAACATTCTTAAGGAAAAAAATTTTTAACCCAGAATTTCATATCCAGCCAAACTAAGCTTCATAAGCAAAAGAGAAATAAAATCCTTTACAGACAAGCAAATGCTGAGAGATTTTGTCACCACCAGGCCTGCCCTACAAGAGCTCCTGAAGGAAGCACTAAATATGGAAAGGAAAAACTGGTACCAGCCACTACAAAAACAAATACAAAATTGTAAAGACCATTGACACTATAAAGAAACTGCATCAACTAATGGGCAAAATAACCAGCTAGCATCAAATTGACAGGATCAAATTCCCACATAACAATACTAACATTAAATGTAAACAGGTTAAATGCCCCAATTAAAAAATACAAACTGGCAACTTGGATAAAGAGTCAAGACCCATTGTTGTGTTGTATTCAGGAGACCCATCTCACATGAAAAGACACACATAGGCTCAAAAAAAAGGGATGGAGAAATATTTACCAAGCAAATGGAAAGCAAAAAAAAACAGTGTTTGCAACCCCAGTCTCTGATAAATCAGATTTTTAACCAACAAAGAGCAAAAAAGACAAAGAAGGGCATTACATAATGATAAAGTGACGAATGCAACAGGAAGAGCCAACTATCCTAAATATACATGCACCCAATACAGGAACACCCAGAGTCATAAAGCAAGTTCTTAGACAAAGAGACTTAGACTCTTACACAATATTAGTGAGAGACTTTAACACCCCACTGTCAATATTAGACATATCAACAAGACAGAAAATTAACAAGGATATTCAGGACTTGAACTCAGCTTGGGACCAACAGGACCTAATAGACATCTACAGAACTCTCCACCCCAAATCAACAGAATATACATTCTTCTCAGCACCACATCACACTTTTTCTAAAATTGAACACATAAGTGAAAGTAAAACACTCCTCAGCAAATGCAAAAGAACAGAAATCATAACAAACAGTCTCTCAGACCACAGTGTAATCAAATTAGAACTCAGGATTAAGAAATGCACTCAAAACCACACAACTAGATGGAAACAGAATGTCCTGCTCCTGGATGACTACTGGGTAAATAACGAAATGAAGGCAGAAATAAATAAGTTCTTTGAAACCAATGAGAACAAAGACATAACATACTACAGTCTCTGGGACACAGCTAACACAGTGTTTAGAGGGAAATTTATAGCACTAAATGCCCACTGGAGAAAGCAGGAAGGATCTAAAATTGATACCCTAACATTGCAATTAAAAGAACTAGAGAAGCAAGAGCAAACAAATTCAAAAGTTAGCAGAAGACAAAAAATCACTAAGATCAGAGCAGCACTGAAAGAGATAGAGACACAAAAAAACCCTTCAAAAAATCCATGAATCCAGGAGCTGTTTTTTTGAAAAGATTAACAAAATGGTCCTCTAGCCAGACTAATAAAGAAGAAAAGAGAGAAGAAGCAAATAGACACAATAAAAAAATGAAAAAGGGGATGTCACCAC
>NW_012117411.1:1708662-1708970 GCF_000951035.1 Colobus angolensis palliatus | reverse complement strand
AATAAAATATGGGCAAACCGAATCCAACAGCACGTCAAAAAGCTTATCCACCACAATTAAGTCGGCTTCATCCCTGGGATGCAAGGCTGGTTCAAAATATGCATATCAATAAATGTAATCCATCAAATTAACAGAACCAATGACAAAAACCATATAATTATCTCCATAGATGCAGAAAAGGCCTTCAATAAAATCCAACACCCCTTCATGCTGAAAACTCTCAATAAACTAGGTATTGATGGAACATATCTCAAAATAATAAGAGCTATTTATGACAGACCCACAGCCAATATCATACTGAATGGGCA
>NW_012117411.1:1707888-1708509 GCF_000951035.1 Colobus angolensis palliatus | reverse complement strand
AAGAGAAATAAATAAAGAGTATTCAAATAGGAAGAGAGGAAGTCAAACTGTTTGTGTTTGCAGATGACATGATCCTATATCTAGAAAATGCCATCGTCTTAGCCCAAGAAAAGCTTCTTAAGCTGATAAGCAACTTCAGGAAAGTCTCAGGATACAAAATCAATGTGCAAAAATCACAAGCATTCCTATACACCAATAATAGACAAACAGAGCCAAATCATGAGTCAATTCCCATTCACAATTGCTACAAAGAGAATAAAATACCTAGGAACACAACTTACACGGGATGTGAAGACCTCTTCAAGGAGAACTACAAACCACTGCTCAAGGAAATAAGAGAGGAAACAAATAAATGGAAAAGTAGTCCATGCTCATGGATATGAAGAATCAATATCATGAAAATGACCATACTGCCCAAAGTAATTTGTAGATTCAACACTATCCCCATCAAGCTACCATTGATTTTCTTTGCAGAATTAGAAAAAACTATGTTAAATTTCATATGGAACCAAAAAAGAGCCTGTACAGCCAAGACAATCCTAAGGAAAAAGAACAAAGCTGGAGGAATCATGGTACCTGATTTCAAACTATACTGCAAGGCTACAGTAACAAGAACAGCAT
>NW_012117411.1:1646762-1706123 GCF_000951035.1 Colobus angolensis palliatus | reverse complement strand
TTCTGCACATGTATCCCAGAACTTAAAGTATAATTAAAAAATAATAATAATAAAAAGATTAAAGTAAATATTAGATACAAAATATCATCACCTTTGAAACTATCGCTACAAGTATAATAGAGGGTGATATGAAAAATTTTATTTTTATTTTCATTTTGTCATCTTCGTGGTAATTTGAAAGGTGCCCCTTACATGGCATTCAGTAAAAGAGATTATTAAGTCCAAGCACAATGAGCCTAAAATGCTCTCCCTCTCACTTTTCACCTATTCACCTTCATGTTTGAGCTAACTTCCCACTACCACCTTTGCCCCCAGATTATGTAGGGTTCCTGGAACTTTCAGAATATCACAGTTCTGACACACATGTGTATTTGTAAAAAATTGTTTAATTCCTGTTCCTCTGCATTAGACTCTAATGTTCACCAGAGCAAGTGAAGGGAAAATGTCTTTTTTGTTCACCATTGCATCCCCAGTGCAAATAGGTATTTCACTATTTGTGGAAAAACATGAATAAACAAAGACTTTAAGGCAGAAGGACTAAATAGCAAACTGTATTCACCCTAAGGTGCTTGACTAGTTCCAATAAGAAAAGGGAAGATAATGTATATCTATTTTATAATATTCTGTGTAGATCTACTTTTTCTTAAATCTCCCACCATTTCCAGGCCTTCAGTTTCCACAGGAAATGTTGGAGTCAATACCAGGACTTCAAAAAGAACACTTTGGCACCATAAACACTCCATCAGTAGGATCCAAGGATCACACTCAAGCAGCCAATTGCATGCTTTTCACTCAACCCCAGAAAGTTGCAATCCCCCATTAGAGGACCAAAGTGGGAGAATAAATCTCTTTTCCTAGATTTTAGCGCCTAATTATATCAAAACATAGACTGCCCACTAATTCTAGAAAAAACACAGAGATGGTATTCACCAACAGTTAAAGTAGTGAAAAACAAGCTTTTACTCCACTATTTTGGAATATCAATTAGAAAATACTCTCTTAACAGGTTCCTGTCTGGATAGGTTTTTGAATTGTGAAATGCCTTTCACTGTAATTGAAATGAATCATTCATTCCCTATGGAAATGTTCTACACTTGAGATTGCACACAACAGTGAACTGCAAAAATTAATTTATCCTGAAGAGGGAAATTTAATATTTATATACATGTGCACACACACACATGCGCGCACACACACACACACCCTTGTTTTCTGTCCAGTGAAATTTGGAAACTGAGGAAAACATTCTTCTGCATCACATTTCTGTTATAAACTTTCCCTGTGCATGATGAAAACCACTTTCCCCTGGTTTATCCCTGAAGATAAAAGCAAATATTTAAGGGACATACCTGCTCTAGAGGAATCAGTCTATGTTCAATGGAGGCATACAGAACCTTCGTAATTCAAACACACCAATCTATGGTGATGATGGTGGGAAGTGAGGAGTGGGGAGAGAGAATGATCTAATACGTAAAATGAAAGAGTATTAACCAAAGTTCTATAGCGATATTGCATTCAAACAATGAACAAGTTAGTTGAAATTATAGATAAGTCATATTTGACAATGCATTTGTAAGATTCTCTATGACAGCTTAAATTATTATTTGTAATATATACTCCATTTAATTGTCAAAAGATTTAGAACAGCTTGCAATAAAAGTAGATCATAAGTAAATAGGTGATTAAATATGAAAATAGAGATCACAACCATGAAATGGAAAGATATTTGCAGGATAGTGGTTGAAAAACTAAGAAAATTACTAAAAATTGAGCACTGAATTTGACTAAGAAACGTCCTCATGGACAGTGCAAAAATGGAAACTTAATGGAAGTTTAGCTCTTCTTGATTAAAAAATCTCATGTCAATTGCACTAGGGGGGGAAATCTTTTTTTCTCATCCTAAGTTCCACGAGAAATTTTCTGCATGACTTCTTATACAAATGGAAGATTAGATAGTAACATAATGGACCTGTTCAAACTGATTCTGAAAAATGTAAAACTGTTTTTCATTAACTATTTTTCATTTCACCCCTCTTATAAATTGGATAGTAAAGCATAAATCATTGAAAGTATTCCTCAGGGTAGCTAAATTAATACAGTCTGAATATTTACTCTGGAGTGATCCAAGTAACTGCAAGGGACAGAACTGACAGACCATAGAAAACTGTCACTCAAACCGCTTTAAGCCAGGGAAAACTATTCCAGCTTACTGAGAAACTCGACATGTAAAACATAAAAGTACAGCTGCTCTGACCGAAGATGGGACAGGGGAAGTCTGAGACCCTACCTTTCAGTTCCCCTCTTTACTCCTCCACCCCTGTCTCTGGTCAGCTCCAAGGATCTAGTAGACCTCAGACTGGAGTCTAGATGCACTGTGTATTACGAAAGAGAAACTCACATGCATAAGGGAGCAGAGTGTTCCCTTGAAAGTTATTACTAACAGACTGCCAAAGAAAAGTGTATTTCTGAAGAGTGCCCTGCATAAAACAAAATAAATCAGTATCAAAGCAAATTCTATATGAGTTCTCATGAGTTTAAGACAGAGTTTTAAAAAAATAAAATATACAGGCTTTTCCCCTAAATTTATAAGACATTGCTAATTATTGCTGAAAACTTAGAAGATTCAGAGACTACAAAAATTAAAATGCTATATAACCCTACTTCTCAGAGAAAACCAATAACATTTTATGATATATTCTTTTTTGTATACACTCATACATACTTTGAAAAAATAGATTAGGATGAATACACTTCTTGGAAACCTGTTATTTTTACATATTATAAGTATTTTTCTACTTTATTAAGTATTCTTCCAAAGTATCATTTTTCATGTCTTCATGATGATTGTATGGTTGAAACAATCTTGCCAATATCCAACATCTGGCCACATAAGTTATCTGTACAGTTAATCAACTGTGCTACAATGAACATTCTAGGAGATACATCTTTGCTTCTTTTCATAACGAGTTTTTTAGAACCGCATTGCTGAATCAAACGGCAAGCTATGTCTAAGTATTTTGGTGCCCATAACTAGTTTGCCCTCACGACAAAACAAGAACGTTGGAGATTTACAATTGTAGTAGGTTTGCTTCCTTAGGCAGCAAATTCTGAAATGGAAGTTAGTATACTAGATGTTTATTAAAGAGAGCTCTTAGAATCAATTTCTGTGGAAGGAAGGATTGAGCAGAGGTAGCAGCGGAGCCACAATGAAGGCTCAACAATAACTCTTAGCTGACTCCGTGGGGAGCTCTGAAACTAGGCTGGTTCTTCAGAATTGTCCTGAATTGGGCTGAAACCACTAGGGATTTATACATCCCCATTTTTTCCACTGAGGCCATCCCTGAATCCCTGCAGATAAGACAGTTCCAGCAGCTAGCTCAAAAAGTGCTCCCTTGAACGAGGACATGGGCGACATATCACAATGTGGTCACACACTAGTATCTCCAGCACTGTATGAGCAAGTCTGGTTTCCCTCACTTCGACACCACACTAATATGACACCTTTTGGTATCATTAACTATTTCACTCCTGTCATTTGAAAGGTGAATAATGGCGTCTTGTTTATTGACAATTTGGGTTTTTTTGTAAATAAGTAGCTTATTCTTGATTCTTGCCCATTTTCCTATTAGAGTGATTTGCTTGGTTGGGGGGATTGATTTGTTCTTTTTTAAAAAGCTCTCTACCTACTAACAATATTAACCCTCTTGTAAACAGTGCAAATATTCTTTCTCAGCCTATATGAATATCCAAACTTGTTACAGTATTTGATGGCAGAAACTTTCAGTTTATGTGGTTAAATCCTTTTATCTTCTTCTTTATGATTTCTGACTTGGGAATCTTGGTAATTGTGCTTAGAAAGGTCTTTGTCACCCCAAGAGTGTATCAATAGTGACCTGTATTTTTATTTATGTATAATGTTTATTTTATCAGGAAACTCTTGCCATAAATAAGGTAAAGAAATAACATTTACCCAAATAGTCAATTATCTCAACACCATTTATTGAACTATTTATATTTTCTCTGATATTTGGAAATATCAGAGAAAAATTCTAATATTCTTACTATACTAACATCCAATGAATTTCTAATCTATTTTCAAAGTCCATATTGAAAAATGATTCATGAATAGTGTGCTTCAATGTGTCACACTGCACGGAATGCCTTATATATATATTTTACCCAAAGTTTCCTAGTATCTCTCAAAAAGACTTAATTTGACATAAAAAAACTAAATTACATATTAAATATGAACATAACTTTCAATTCTGAATGGAGACAATTATGTCCAGCAACTGCTTTACCTATAGAATGCTAATATTATTTAGAATCATTATACACCACTTAGGTACCTTCTGTTTAAATAGCCAAGATGATTCTTTCTATTACTCTAAACCCAAGAGATTTAATCCTATTAAAAGTAATTCACATTAGCATCATTAAGAAGATAATCCTATCTGGCCTACATGCAGTTCCTTCCTTCCTTCCTTTCTTCCTTTTTCTCTTTCTTTCTCTCTTCTATTTTTTTTCTCTAAACAATACATCTTAGCTGTGTGTTTCTTTTGCCTACAAGAGAAAGAAACAAAAAGATAGAGGGGCAATTTGGACAATGCTATCTCTACAGCTCTTTCTGCCTTTACATCAAGCAGTCAATCTCTATACAATAAATTGATAATAAGATAGCAGTTACACTCATTTAATAAAATAATTTAGTTGCTGAAATTCTGCCCCATGAAGGGCACCATACTCTGCCTTTTACCTAAATAAAGATGGTCAGTCATCTTTTCTGTTGGGGGAGAAATTAGTCTGGTTTAACTTCAAGCCCTGGGTCACCTGGAGGAGTTGGATTCCAATCAAAAGTTTCAAGTATATTTTCTACACATACAGAGAAATGAGTGTAGTAGTCATTAATACCTTTGACAATGCAACATTTCTCTTACTTTCTTTTGGAAACAGTGGTGCTTGCCTCCGTTAGGGAGCTTTCCCTCTTCCTCCAGTTCTGACTCTAAGATATACTCCAAAAAGAATCTGCCCTGTTTTTACATAATCCTCTTGTGCACACTATCACAGGTAGATACCCTACCACAAGTGGGTACTCTTCCTAAGATGAGCCATTCAGGATTTCTCTTTTGGATTTTTTCTAATTAAACTAAGGAGAGAACTTATTTTCTGGGACAAAACATGTAAGGTAGGAAGCCAAGAGGCATAAGCAGCCATAGGATCCTGCCTTCTTGGATATGTCAAATTGCAACAGGTGAAGCTGAAATGGAAAGACAGAGAAACAATAGAATCAACACCTACCTTTGAGCCTCTGGTTCCATTCATCCACAAAGCCTTTCATAGTCGGTGTTCATAAATAACAAATTCCCCATTTGTGCTTAAGCTACAAGAGTGATGATTTTATTTCTTGAAATACAAAAATTTCTGACCAATGAAATTACTCCTTCCATTGGTCCTAAACAAAGAGCAAAGGGGGAAATTACAGAACACTAAGTTTATAGGTGATGGGGCAACATTATAGAGAACCCTGTAGGTCATGACAAGGAATTTGAAATTAGCAATGGGAAGCAGATTTGTAGGATTTGACCAGAGATGATATAATATAATTTGCACTTTTAAAGATGAACCTTATTGCAGTGTGCAAAGCAGATCATAGATGACTGAGAAGGTGGGGAAGTATGAAACACTTGAGACTCCTTAGGAAATGCTTACAGTGGTACTGGTGAGAGAGGCTGGCAGCTTACACTACTAAAGTAAGGAAGTGAAGATAGTGAGAAGTGGTTGGAAGCTGGAGTTATTTTTGCAGTAAAACAACAGGGCTTGTTGAAAGAATGGAGTATTTCCTTAGGATGCATTCCTAGGGGGGATATTATGGGGTCAGAAGATAAAAATATCTTTCTTATGTCTTTTTTAAAGTGAGTATAACAATTTGCAAATCCTGATTATAAGGGACTCATTTCTCCCCTCCCCATGCTTAAACAAACACTGGATATTCTCATGGGTTTTTAGAAAATCTTTGCTAAATAGATAAGCAAACAAAAAATAGTATTGCATTATAGTCTTAATGACACTTTGAAAAAAAAATGTAAGCATGGATTATTTTCTTTGTGGGAAAATGATCATTTCTTATTTTTCGTCCCTTATGTATTAGGTTCTTTGTGTATTTCTTATAAATTTACATGAAGTCATATAAATATCTTTTGTTAAAAATATTAATCTTTTGATCTACTCATTGTAATTATTTTCTTATGCTACTGTTTGCCCTGTGGTTTTGGATAAATCCTTTTTATTATTTGTAATGTTTCAGTTATTAATGAATTATCTATCCAACTTGCATTAATTAATTTCTTCTTGATCAATTGCCTTTAAGCTTAGAAAGTTCACATAGCCCAATCAGGAAATCTTATAAAAATCTATGCTTTTGGTGGTGGTGGTGGTGGTAGTAATTTTTGGTTTAACTTTTTTCCGTACATTTAACTGATTGAATCCTCCTAAATTCTATTTTGTTTGTGCTATGAAGGATCACAATTCACTGTTTTCCCAATTGTCTCAAACCGTATATTAGATAACCAGAGAAATATTATTAAAGAATAACAAAAAGTGTGCAGGCATGCAATATAATAAAATCGCAGTGCTTGGTAACCAGCTAAGGGTAGTGAAAGAAATAGCATTAAGATTTCATACTCTAGAGCAACATTTTCCTAATCAGTATGCCTCAGAACATCAACCTTCTGAGCCAATTCCTGAAATAAGGGTATTACTTGAATAAGTTTGGGGTACCCTACTATATCGCCCTCCCACATGGAAGAATAGTGGGGCACATTTGTATCAAAAACGTGAAAAGTATTACTGTAATTTGTTTAACTCTACTAGCTTAGTGTTTCCCAAATCATTTTACATAAAAACCCTTGCTTCAAATAACTCTGCTATAGACTGAACGTTTGTGTTACTCCCAAAATTTGGATGTTGAAAGCCTAACTGCCAATGTGATGAGATGGGGCCTTTAGGAGGTAATTAGGTTAAGAGTGTGAAGCCCTCTTGAATGGAAGTTGTTCCCTTATAAGAAGACATAGGAGAGCTTGCTTCTCTGCCGTCTGTCATATGAAGATATAGTGAGAAGACAGTCATTTTCAGACCAAGAAGGAGGCCCTTTACAGAACCTGACCATGCTAGCTCCTTGATCTAGGACTTCCCAGTCTCCAGAATCAGGAAAAATAAATGTCTATTGTTTAAGCCACCCAGTTCATAGTACTTTGTTATAGCAGTCATAACTGACAAACACCAGAAACAACCAAAGGTATAGGTGTACCATGGAACACACATGAGGTCATAACAGTAATGATTTCAAGATGTATTCAGACCAGTGCTCCACCTTCTACAATATGGTTTATTGTGTTGAGATTCTATTTCCGTCTGCATATTATACCAAATAAGTAGCTGTTTACATACAAAATCATACTTAATTTTGTAATACGGTAACTATTTTTTAAAATCTTTGCAGTTTTAACTTCATGATATACAGGATTCAAAATAAATGCATATAGTTCATGTCATTTAATATATAATGCTGTATTAGCCCATTCTCACACTGCTATGAAGAAATACCTAAGACTGGGTAACTTATAAAGGAAAGAGATTTAATTGATTCACAGTTCTACAGAGTTGGGGAGGCCTCAGGACACTTACAATCATGGTGGAAGGTGAAGCAAACATGTCCTTCTTCGCATGGCAACAGAAGAGAAAAGTGCAAAGCAAAGGGGGAAAAAAGCCCTTTATAAAACCATCAGACCTCATGAGAACTCACTATCATAGCATGCCCCCATGATCTCCCCCCATGAACTGCCGCCATGATCTAATCACCTCCCACCAGGTCCCTCCCCCAACACATGGGGATTACAATTCAGATGACAATTCAAGATGAAATTTGGGTGGGGACACACAGCCAGACTATATCAAATGCTAAGGTGTGTATTTCTATAACTGGAAAAAATGCTTCACCCACTCTGAAAAAGAGACTTTTTTACCTCCCACTAACATCATTCAGTTACTCTGATTAAGATAAATGAAACATAAGAAAGAAATGGTGAAGTGAGATAATACCTAAAATTTAATAATTCAAGATAATTTTTCATCCAGATACATTAGATAGGAACTTGCATTTGCATATTTTTCCAATTGCTATTTTCATCTTTCATAAATTGATAAGGTCACCTATACTATCCCTGATAATAATACACTATGTCTTTAATGTATGTTAATATAAATATTTGAACTAGTGAAACATCACCAAATAACCAGAATCTGTCTTAAGAATAACGTGACTTCAGATAACTTCATTCTCTAAAAATAACCACACAGAGCAGTATTTGTTGCAACAAAAATTTATATACAATGTTCCACAAATGTATCATGCAGGAGTCTAGAATGTTGACGATGCCTTCTTAGTATAAATGAAGGCTGAGTGAGTAATTTCTAGGCAGCATTTTTTAGGTCAATCTGAAAATGGTACTAGCAGGAAGATGCTAGAAGCATTCAAGTTAAAAAGCATTCAAGTTTTTATAAAATGTAGATTTTGAATGGAGCATTATTCTCAGTGAATTAATTCAAATGTGCTTGCTTTGACTATATAATTATTATGATTTTTCTACTAGAACCTCACTATAATATTATCTGCTGTCACATGTCAGCAAATCTTAGTGGCTCTTCATTCAAAATATGTACAGAATTTAACTATTGCTCACCCTTTCTTCCACTACCACCTTAGAAGAAGCCACAGAAATCTCTCTCTGACCTAGGTTATTGTGATAGCATATTAAATGATTTCCCTGTTTGCACCCTTGCCACCTCTACAGTATATTCTCCACACAGCAGTACAAGTATCTTTGGAAAAATGTAAATTATGTCACTCTTCTGCTCAAAACCCTCACTTAGAATAAACACAAAGTCATTACAACAGCCTACAAGAGCCTACACGATCTGTGCCCCTCCCCACCCCATCCATACCACCTCCTGGGCTCCATTCCCCTAACATTCTCTCCCTAGATCCCTGGGTTTCAGCCTCACTGACTTCTTTGCTTTTCCTCTGACACACCAAGGACTTCTTCTCTGAAGGGCTTTGTCTTTGCCTAGAATGTTCTTTCCCCAGATATAACTAAATCTTTATACTTCCTACATCTCTGTGAAAATCAAGGTTCAAATCCCAGTACCACCCACCACCAGTTCTGTGGCTGCCATGGTTACCTATTCTTTCTTCTTCCTCAATCTCTTCTGTAGAAATGGAAATAATACCACATGCTCAGGCCTTTGCCCTCTTTCCTGGATAACCACTATTCTGAGATTTCTGCTTAGGCCTGCCTCATTTCCTTCAGGTCTCTGCTTATAGCTTATATGGTCTTTTTATCAGAAATCTTCCCTGATCACCCCATATCAAATAGCACACACAACACCTCTCTGTCCTTCTTCTCCCTTTAACCTGCTTTATTTTTTTCACAGCATTTTTTACTACCTAATATATTATATACTCATTTGTGCACCTCTGTCTTCCTCCACTAAAACAAAAGTTCCTTCTATTTTTAATTTTTTTATACTTTTTTTAATAGACAAGGTCTCACTTTGTCATCCAGGCTGGAGTGCAGTGGCTCAGTCATAGCTCACAGCAACCTTGAACTCCAGGGCAAAGTGATCCTCCCACTACCTCAGCCTCCTGAGAGCTACAGGCACACACCACCATGCTCAGCGTTTTTGTTTTTGTTTTCATTTGGAGAGATGGAGTCTCACTGTGCTGCCCAGGCAGGTCTCGGATTTGTGGTCTCAAGCAATCCTCCCACTTTAGCCTCCCCAGAAAACTTCTTTTTGATACAGACTTGTGACTATTTTGTTCATTGCTATACTCCACCATCTAGAATTGTGGCAAATATCTGGCAAATACACAGAGCTTATCAAATAACATATTTGTTGAATAAATTAAAGAAGAAATTAGTATGCATTTTACTTAATAAGGTGAATTCATTTTGAAAGTTAATAACAGAGATTATTACTTAAATAATACATGGATTTCAGTATAACCCAAGGCTTGCCTGTATCACACAATATATATCTGGAGAATAGTAGCCTTCAGTTCAGCATGATTTATACTGTGGAATCACAAGGTAAGCTAGGGATGTAACAAAATAAATACTAGTCTAGATAATTCTGGCCTTCAGAGTAATTACATAGTGGTTCAAAATATGCATTTTAATAATCTATAACAACAAAATTATCTAACAGCCTTTTGAAACCTCTACTCCCTGTACATGTGTGAAGAGTTGGGGCATTAAATCCAAACTGAAGAATATCAGGTCTGATTATCAAAGTGCAGCTTCACATTTGTTGGCTCAAGGAACTCTGTTAGCAGAACTCCCATGCTAATACCAGTTTAATTTACTGTCAATAGTATACATTGTCTTCCATAAAGAAGCCCTAAGAGGTTGCATACCTATAGTAACAGATTCATTTTAATGAACCCTTTTCCATATTTAAAATGATCCTACGATATATGTTTGCCACAAAGAGCCAAATGAAATTTAATCACCTACAATATTATTTGCAAATTTTTATGTTGGAGATTCTATTTTATATTAGAAATATATCCTTCTTTGAGTTAGAAGATAAAATCTAGGACCTCTCTTTGGAGACTATTTCCTTGACTAAAATAATATGTATTCCCTAGCTTCTTTCTCTAGCAGCTAATCTAATAAAGCTCAAATTAAAGTGTAAAAAGGGCCAACTTTATTAGATTGTTAAAATAGATAACTTCAAAATTAGATTTTCTGGGAAACTGCTAAAGAAAATCCCTTAATATTCAAGATAGACACCTTGTCAATCAGCCAAATCTATTAGCTGGCACAAATTAAATTTTTACCACCTTGTTTTTTCTATCTATCTAAAATATTCATAATGCATTGCAAGATTCTGAAGAGTGGTAGTTTGGGGTTGTGTATTTTACAAGAGGCTTGATTTGTAAAGAAAATATAAGAAAAATTTTCATATTCATATAAAATGAAGCAGATGGCTACTAGTTGTAATTCTGCTAAATTAATATACACACACTGTTTTGTAATTGCTATGTCTGTGTATAATGTTGGCTTTTACAATGTGAGTTAATTGTCAAACAAATCACTTTCATGCTGAAGATGGTGTAGAGAAAATAAATTAAGTCCAAATCCAATGAAGCTTTATTCCATTCTTTCCCTCCAGGAATATCAGAATTCATTTAACTATCCATTTGTCCTAATGAAATTCTCTATTGTACACACAATACAGGTGAGCCAAGCGGGATTCTCAATTTCATCTGCTTTCACAAACCAAACAACCAGAGTAGGGTGGTAGAAAGTACTGCAGACCCAGTTCCAGTACTGGTTCCTCTTTCGATTATGTGGCTCAATTCAGTTTCCTCACATGAAACACACAGGAGGTAAACCATGGGGCCTCAAACGTCTCTTGTTGGTATATTTTCTCCTATTTAAAACACATATCTCTAAAAGGGTCAGGAAGAGAGATAGTTTGTTTCTTCAACAATGATTACAGCTCTCACATTTTTCTAAAGCCACAGAAGAGAATTTTAGAGCTAATGAGACCTAGAGATTATTGAAGTGGGAGATTTGATGCTGTTGATTACCGCCTGCTTCTGGAACTTTTAACCAAGTTTTCTTTATAAAATCTGATCATGTCACCTCTGGTTAAAAGCTTTTGTTTCTCCACTTGCTCACAGGTTGATTTGGACATCTTTCAATGGCACTACAGACAAAAATCCGTATAATTGAGCCCACAGAACCCACCGCTGCTCCATTTTCTGCCACGCCTCTCTGTCCTTACACATTTCAGCAGATAATATCCTTAAAAGGCTCTGCATTTATCTGCATACTGTTCCTTCCACCTCCGATGTCCTTATTCTTGTTTTTCCTTGGCAAACTTATACCTGTAGGGCGCCCTCTATTGAGAGTTTAACAGCTATCTATCTGTATTTCTATCACAGTCTTTATTACACTGTTATGTAACTTCTCTATTAAAGACAATCTACTCACTAAAGTATTACTTTTGAGGGATAGGGGAAGAGATTCTGTCTCATTCATCTTTGTGTTGCCAGTATCTGGTACATAGTAAGTGTTCCATAAATATTTGTTTTATGTGGAACTGTAGATAGGTTTGGGCAATAAACAAGAACTGCTATGAGCCAACTCCAGCCTCAGTTGCTGCCTGGTGCTGTTACAGTTACCTAAAAAGTTATGAAAACATCCCAGGATACATAATGTGCTTCCTCATAGTAAATCAAGTGTTGACAGTTGAAAGATAAAAAAATATTCCTTTGATAGGTTTATCAGTCACAGAAAGAGTAGCACATTCTTCACTAAGGATTTTTTTAAAATAGAGCAACGAGTAGGTATACAGAAACTCATTTATAAACACTTTTTATTGTCCTCAGTGGATGAAACGACTCTACAGAGCATGCTTAGTAATAAAAATGTAGAAAGTTTGGAAGGTCAGTTTTCCTAAGAAAAAAAAAATGCTTTAAGACATCCTCTGTCACCTGCAAGCGCCTTTGAGTATCATCATTTGCTTGCTGGTGCTGAGATGAGAATGTTAACGGGAAAGGATCTCTCCCCAAAGTCAATGAACTCAACTCACGTAAGGACAGACTTATGATTAGAAAATGTAAATCTGTATGTTGAAATTTATTGACACAAACTGTTAATCCACAAACTGTTAATCATTACAGCAGTAAAAATAGTGCCAAACTATTTTAAGGAAGAGTCTCAAAAAAGTTCTTGCACTGAAATGGGCCTGCAAAATCAAATGAATTCTTAATTCAGGCTCTTTGGTCACTTCCTATACCAAGGCAGAAAATTATGTATATCATAAAGAGCAGCTTCTTAAGGTCTTTTTAGTATCAGAATTGATTTAACCCACGAGAAATAAAAGCCACAAATATTTTCTTAGAAAGAAAGTTCCTATATAAACTATATATGCTACATTGTGCATAATACATGTTCCATCTGATAACTTATATTTACTGAGCACATACCATGTGCCAGGCCTAATTGCTTGCCATGTAATCATTCAATTAATCATTACAGTCCCTTGAGGGAGGAATTGTAATTGTCATGTTTTAGCTGAGAAAACTGAGGCACAGAAAGCCTACATAATTTTTTACCTAACTTGGCTGGTTTGGATCAGAGCTGTATTACAAATCTAAGGAGCCTGACTCCAACACTCTCAATCACCCCACCTCATTCTTCAACATTGACTATATTATCCTCCACACAAGAGCAAGTTTTTAACATAAATAGCTTTAATTGGCAATTTTTTCTGATAACAAAAGTGAGCCATGTTCATTGTAAAACATTTTTGCAATCAAAAAACAAAATTATACTTAAAAAGAAAGGATACAGACCTCAAAGAGCTTATAAAGAGTGCAAACTGTAACAGTGTGGGAATAGAATTAACTGTGGAACTTTGGAACCCACAGAAAAAGAGCAGACCTCATTATCAATTTGTGGGTCATGCTCTAGTCTATAGATGATACTCTTCTTGATTAGAAAGCAGCAACTGCCTCTACCGTCTGATAGTTTATAAATAGGCTCAGCTCCAACATGAAAAATAGAGCATCAGTGGTCAGAATCACCTCTGGATAGTTATTACTCTCTGCTATGATTCATAAGATAATAAGTGCTTGACATAATCAAAGACATTTTTGTGCCAGCAAGGCATGTAATGACTTTTTCTAGTATATTTCCCAATGACTTTATTTTGTTTAAGGAAAACATGGAAGAAATTAGAGGAACCTCAAGAAAGCTTAAAGCTTTTCCTGTATCTTTTATGAAAATGAATCTTTTTTAAAAAAAAATATCTTGAATAAAATGAATAAAAATCACTTATGCCATGACTAAAAAAAAAGATGTTCTAATTACATCTTTATCTTTTTAAAATTCAGATATATTGTATATCAAAACCATATAGAAATTTCTAAACTTTTCCTATGAGTTCTTCATACTTTGATCTTACATGAAATATGGGTTCACCCTAGAATACTAACAGGCTTCTCTCTTAAGCACTAAAAATTTAAAAGAGCGAAGTTTTAAAATTCTGAAATTCTATATATTCACCATATATAATTTACAATATCAACAGTGTGTTCATGGTGGCCTCAACAACTTAGGTAAGTGTTTTCTGAAAAAACAAAATTATAGAAAATATAGGTTTGTTATGTCTGTTTTAAAATACCAAAATGCAAAAGTATATGTTATAAATTCATCCAGCTAACAATATACAATCAGCCTCCATAACCATTAGTGGATAACATTAGTGGATTCAACTGACAGCAAATCAAAAATATTTGGAAAAAAATTTCCAGAAAGTTGCAAAAAGCAAAACTTGAATTCAGTGTGCTGAGTACCACATTGAATTCACATGAACAAAGTGAGGTGTAGGCGTTGTATTAGGCATCATAAGTAATCTAAGATTATTTAAAGTATAAGGTGGATGTGCATAGGTTATATGCAAACACTACTCCATTTTATGTCAGGGACTTGAGCATTATCAGATTTTGGCATCATATCTTTGGGGGCCTCTAGAACCAGGCCTCCAAGGATAATGAAGGACTGCTATAATGTTGAAGACAATGACAGCCAGACTTAACATTTAGCATGATATAGGTGCAAGATAAATATTACATACTCAAAGTAGATTTTCCAAAACCAACACTCTCTTTTTTTATTTTTTATTTTTTTAAGAGAGAGTCTTGCTGTGTTGCACATGCTGGAGGTCAGTAGTGTCATCATAGTTCTCTGCAGCCTTGAACTTCTGGTCTCAAGTGATCCTCCCCTCTCAGCCTCCTGAGTAGCTAAGACTACAGGCACGCACCACTGCAGCTGGCTAATTTTTTTTTTTTAAGAGATGGAGGTCTTACTGCATTGCCCAAGCTAGTTTCAAACTCCTAGCCTCAGGCGTTCCTCCTGCCTCAGCCTCCCAAAGCTCTGGGATTACAGGTGTGAGCCACTGCACCCAACCCTAGCACTTTCATTATTCTTCATCACTAAGGTTAAAATGAGACAACAGACACTGGCATGTGTGATATTTTCAATAATCTAAAATAAACTGGAATTGATTGAATACATCAAAGTGACAATTTAGTTTGGCTCTGTTTCCAGACTAAATTAGGATGAAATCTACATCTAAATCTACTTAATACATCCTGTATTAGAAATGACACAGTGGGCATGCAGTAATAAATCTGGTTAGTATTTCTCGGCCCTATTTTTAAAAACACAAAATTCAAGCTGACCCTTTTATCAAAATAGACTAGAAGTCATATGTGATGGATTTTAGGTATTAGTTATGATTAGAGCTATTATAATACTTAACAGGGAAAATTTTTCACATATCAAGACAATAATCCCGCTTGATTTTTGCTGGTGTCTTTTGATTTATTTGAAATTGACACAGTGCTATCAATTATATTTTTGTGCAAAAATTATTAATTGCAGAATGTGTCTCATCTTCAGAAAGCCTGCTACCTACCTTGTTTTATCAGCCTTACCACATCAATGATGAAGAATGTAATTCTAGATATATCCAAAAATAGTTATATAGAAATAAGTATTTTCTAGATTTCTACCTTTACCTTTAGATTTATTAAAAACTGGTGCCAAAATACACAAACTCTGCATTATTTCTGAGACTTTCCTACTTATGTTTTCTGGAGTTGATGTAAAAGAAGTTATTAATCTTTTGGGAATTATTAATCTATTAAAAATCTGATGATAGTTATCACAGTTTCCTTTTAAAAATGTACATATTCACAGTTTGTACCCAATTTCAGGACATCTACAGATCCCAAGAACACGTTCTACAATGAATATTTATGAATACATCCCTTTTCTGGAAAGGATGACACTAAAAATGTATGATAATGCACTGGACTTCTCAAGAGAAAAAAGGATCAGTGAGTTTACTGATGGAGAACTGACATTTGAGGGGCTGATTACATATGGCAATGGAAGGGAAGTTCATCTGTCTAATGACAAACATATTTCACTCCCATAAGTGAATGCTTTTATAGCAAAAAAAGGCCTATTCATCTCTTCGACAAGTTGTCTTCACCAAGTTTCTCATAATTCCCAACTCAAGTGGCTCAGCATTGCCAGTGCAAGTAAAATGGTTCCTCTTCTCCACATCCATTAATACATTAACCAGATATTTATTGAGTATCTACTATATGTAGAATCCTTCCTGAACAATACTAGGTGATATGGTTTGGCTGTGTCCCCACCAAAATCTCATCTTGAATTCCCACATGTTGTGGGATGGACCTGGTGTGAGGAAATTGAATCAGGGGGGCAGGTCTTTCCCATGCTGGTCTCATGATAGTGAATAAGTCTCAGGAGACCTGATGGTTTTATAAGAAGGAGTTTCCCTGCACAAGCTCTCTTCTCTTGTCTCCCGCCACGTACAACATGTCTTTCACCTTCTGCCATGATTGTGAGGTCTCCCTAGCCACGTGGAACTGTAAGTCCATTAAACCTCTTTCTTTTGTAAATTGCCCAGTTTCAGCTATGTCTTTATCAGCAGCATGAAAATGGACTAATACACTAGTCTTTGAGGATACAGACACAAACAAGAGATATAGTGTCTCTACACTCATCGAGTTTGAGTTCTAGTGAAAAGGAAGAGAGGCAATAAGCAAATAACCAAGATAATTTCAGAAAGTAATCAGTGCCGTGAAAATTATAGAAGAAGGCAATCAGTGCCATGAAAATTATAAAAGAAGGCCATCCAATGAGTGACTGAGGCAGGGGCAAGGAATCTATAGAATGTGATATTGATCTGAAATGTCAAAGGATGAGAAAGAGTTAGCTGTAGAAAGATTTGGACATAGTATGTAGCAAAGGGAATATAAAATAAAAGGTTGTGAGGTGACAGCTTACCTGGCATGTTCAAGGCACATAAATATGACTGGCATGGCTTCAGTGTACTAAAGGTAAGATGAAGTAAGATAGGCAGGCTAGGTACAGATTACATGGGACTTTACATGTCATGAAAAGGAGTTTGAACTTCATTCTATGTGTGACAAGAAGCCATTAGAGAGTTTTACTCAGGGAAGTGGGCAATACAACCAAATGTTTGTTTTTAAAAAATGTATTATGTCTGCTATGACCTTAGATCCAAGAGTAGCCACAATAAAAGATGCAGTAGTTTCCACTCAGGTCAGATATATGGAAATTTCTGCTGCTGAAACTCAACAAAGCAAGTTGTAATCTTATGATTAACAATATAATTTTTAAAATATTTGCTATTAACAATTTTATAATAATGTGAGATTTCAAAAGTCTTTAATTATACTAATGAAAGCTCTAACCCTCTCTCCAATTAACAAATAATTATCGAACAACTTCTGTATAATAGGTACTGTTCTAGCCCAGTACTTTTCAAAGTATCAGTGGTGAATAATGAGTTGTTTTTTTTTTTTTTGCTTTTCTTTCCCAATTTATTGTGGACCAATATTTTTATAAAATATAATAAAAGTAAGCCATTAGAAAATGAATTTTAACATATTATTACATTCAAGAAACATAAATTACACTTCAATACATATAATCAGAAAAAACACAAAGGGGACAGAAGAATTACAATAAATAGCAAAATTGTATGTGGTGTTTATTAAAAGAAATTTAAAAGTGTGCACAGGCAATTGATATAGAGACTTTCTAATACACTTGGAACTTTTTGTCCTTCCACAATGGTAACTAAAGAGTATGTAAAGAAAGAGCAGTTGCTCATATTAAATGCCAATTCATACACTTTGAACAAACACTGATATATCAATGTTTAAAGTTTTTAGTGCAATAAATGGGCTTGCATCTTGCTTGTTAAATTGTCTAATCAAGATTGGATTGACAACAATGCTACCTGAAGGAAATAATGAGTTCTAAACACTTTCTGTTTTGTTTTAGTAACACACGGTAAAGAAACCAGTCTCACAAAGGTATATTGATAGAAATAAAAGAGATTTTAAAGCAATTTTGGCAATTGTTTTAAATATTCATTATTATCTTTTATACAAAATGAGGCAAATGATATATTTTCATCTTCAATCCTTCATCATAGCCAATTCTTAACAACTTACCCGATAAAGTATTGTAAAAATCAAACTAGTCTATTCTTTGTTCAGTGAGCACAGGCCACAGTGTATAGACCTATCACATGAGTTTACTATCTATGAACATGGATGTCATAAAAATGTCAAATTGCTATGAAAGCTCCTAAAGACTTGCTTCAATTTTCACACATCTCATCACAGAAAACAGTTATAAACAATTATTAGACCCACATCAGTCTAATCACTGTACTCCTCAAACTATGTGAGTGATAGTTGGAGGAGTACTATTCTAGACTACATTTTCTATAAACAAAAAAGCTATATGTTTTTAAAATCATTAAATTGACTGTAGAAGGATGCTTTCTACTCATCTCGCTTATAGATAGCAAATATTAGAATTAGTAGCAATAAAACTCAGTGCTAACTAGGAAGGATTGCTGTCCAGATGAAAAAGGAATTTGGGATAATTTATGTCTCTGACTACCTGGCACTATTTTCAATATCTGGGACTTGTTCTAATATATACTTTCCAACAATGATTATCTATTTGTAAGTACTCAGATCATTCTCTTGGGCCACTCCTCTCAAAACAAAATAAAAAAGAAAGAAAAGAAAAAGATATTAAAGTAATTTAGTGTATTATAAAATCTAATACGATTTTTTAAAAGTCTCATTCACTTAAGCAATTTTATAATTTCAGCTTTTATTAGGTCAAAGGACTGTTACTATAAATGGAATCGTAACCAGTGGTGGGCTGGAACTGGCTTATACTAGTCTGAGTTGAACCAATTGTGTTCATCTCTTCCCACTCAGCATTCAATGATTTCAGGTTGGCAGTTGAAATCGTGCTTGATGGAAGTATTTACACCATGGAAGTCAGCAAACATTACTAATCAAGTCTTTTTTCCCCAGAGATCTTGTTATTAAACATTTGCTGATTGTAATTAATGATAATTTCAAATTTCTTTAAAAAGGAATTGACAAGATGGCATTATAAAATTTGAAACATTTTAGGAACTATTTTTAAGACAGTCTCATTCACCATCTTTTAGCACTAGGCTAGGAACAAGAAAATGTCCTCCTAGACTATATCATAAAATCTATCATTCAGTAAATTTACATTATTGTTTATATGTTAGTCGATATAGACATATGGGCAAAAGGTCACAAGTAGGAGTAGCTATGATGCAATAGGTATATAAGAAGAAGAGTATATTATGTATATATATGCAATTTTTTTCAAACTTGAAGTAATAATTATAATTCTATTGGCTGGAATATACTTGCAAAACTCCACTAATTTCTTCTAGGCAACAACAAAAACTAGATCTGGTGAAAATGTTTTTGAAACAGTAAGAGAAAGAAAAGTCACTGTCTCAGGTAAAATGTAGGAGTGTTGGAAGTAGAACCCATAGTTTGCATCAACAAAGAAACAGCAGAGTGCACTAAAACAACTCAAATTCATCACTGAGAAATTATATTTTTTAAAAAATTATTTTTTGGTTGGGCATAGTGGCTCATGCCTGTAATCCCAACAAATTGGCAGGCCAAGGCAAGTGGGATCATTTGAGGTCAGGGGTTCAAGACCAGCCTGACCAACATGGTGAGACCCCATCTCTACTAAAAAAAAAAAAAAAATAGCCACGCATGATGGTGCGTGCCTATAGTCCCAGGTACCTGGGAGGCTGAGGCACAAAACTCGCTTGAGGCCAGGAGACAGAGGTTGCAGTGAGCCGAGATCATGCCATTGCACTCCAACCTGGTCGACAGAGCGAGACTCTGTCTCAAAAAACAATTATTTTTTTAAAAAATGAGAAGAGGTCAGATGTTAAAGATTTAATAAATGTTGGGTAGATGGGTAGATAAGTGGCAAAAAAAGAAAAAAAAGAAAGAAAGAAAGAAAGGAAGGAAGGAAGGAAGGAAGGAAGGAAGGAAGGAATAAGTTGCCTTGCTGATTAGAGTGGGATTCCAAGGAGGTTAGGAGTCATGTCAGGCCCCTCTAATCTGTTACCCTTGACTGAACACAGTCTGACTGTTGCTCTTGAAAATGCATGCCTACAGACACAGCAGAAAGCCAGTAAATCCAGTGACTCACCATTACAAGCATCCTAATTCAGTGCACATGAATCTTGGGGGCAGTGAGGCAGTAAGTAACCTCAGCTTTTGATACCAGGGGTTTCATAAATCAGTAACATCTAGCTCATTATATTCATTTATTCTCCTAATCAGGCAAAAGTGCAGTGAAAGCCAAATTGGAAATAAGGGTCATTTCAAACCTTAGGATAAACTTTTTCAAATATTGTGAAATAAAATATGTTTACAGAAAATATGTTTAACACATTAGCTTCACCTCCACCTTGTAACATTATCTGCTCAAAAGAAATCTTCTTAAGGAATGCATATTTTCCCTTGAATAGTTATCTTTTTATGCTATTTGAATCTGAACTGATTTTCTCAGCACAGAAAAAAAATTAGGATCCTATGGAGAGATAAATGCTACTTAAAATAATGAAATACAGAATTAAGAAGATATTATAATAATTTAACCTTCCCCTTTTGCCAAGATTTTCTTATATGGAAACATATCTTTCTAGCAATTGGGAATTGCTAAAAAGAAAGTCCTCTGCTTTTAAAATTATACAAAAAGATAATCTCTCTTTTCTCAGTTTCTCGCTCTCTTTTCTTTTCTTGTTAAGAGAGAGAAAAGGCCACATCACAGTGGTGCTCACAAGATACTTAACATTCTTCTTTTTCTAAGTGAGTTGTTGGTTCCCTGACACAGGCAGCCCTTTAATCACAGTGACAGCTTAGTGATTGCTTAGTAACCTGTGTTTTTACCAACTATATGTATATTGTCCTTATATTTCTTAGTTTCAAAGACAAAAAAAGGCTTATGTCAATATTAACTTCAACATAGTTTAGCAGTTACAAAAACATCTTTATAAAAATGTAAACAATGTGCCAAAATATTATCAGTTTAGAAATAGAAGAAAAGCTAGATGTCCATTCCATTTTCTGATCTTTCTCTTATTGATTCAAAAATTTTACAAATTAAAGATTAAAATGAAAAATATGATAGTGTTTTAGGATAGGAATTTTTCAAAGGCTGCATAATCATAGTCAATATAATAATAATGTCTTCATTTGAGACAGTTTTCTTGTCACAGGATATAAACACACTTACTACTAAATAACAGTACTAAATAAGATGAATGAGTAATAAAAATCCTTTGCACTGAAGTTTCAAGAGGCATACTCCCAGGCATAATTATGTATTCACAAGTCATAACTTAACCTCATCTATTTCTTTACATTTAGGAAAATAACAAAAGAATAATCACACATTTAATTTAGAAATAACTATTTTTCTTGAATTGTCACGTGTAATCCTCATGCAAAGAATTTACTATCCACAAAAAATAAAAATCAAGAAAATAAATTACCTCACCAGAGAAAATCATCTTCACTAGAGGAAGACAGGAATGAAAGAAGGAAGGCAGAGAATATCACAAAACAACCAGAAAACATATAACAAAATGGCAGGAGTAATTTCTTACTTATTAATAATAACAATGAATATAAATAAACTCTTCAATCAGAAGACATAGACTGGCTGAATGAATGGAAAAACAAGACCCACTGATGTGTTGCCTTCAAGAAATTCCATCTATAATGACACACATAGTCTGAAAATAAAAGGATGGAAAAAGATATTCCATGACAATGGAAACCAAAAAAAGAGCAGGAGTCACTACACTTATATCAAACAAAATAGATTTCAAGACAAAAACTATAAGAAGAGACAAAGAAGGTCATTGTATACTAGTAAAGGGGTCAATTCATCAAGAGGATATAGCAATTTTAATATATATGCACCCAACATGGGAGCACCCCAATATATAAAGCAAAAATTTTTAGAGCTAAAGAGAGAGATAGGTCCCAACAAAAAAATAGCTGGAGACTTCACCCCACTTTCAGCATTGCACAGATCTCCCATCCGGAAAATCAACAAAGAAACATCAGACTTAGTCTGCACTATAGACCAAATGGATCTAACAGGTGTTTACAGACACCCGTTAGAGTGTCTTAGACATCGAAGAGCTGCAGAATACACATTCTTTTCCTCAGCACATAGATGATTCTCAAGGATAGACCATATGTTAGGTCACAAAACAAATCTTAAAGCACTCAGAAAATTGAGTATCAGACCACCTTATCAGACCACAACAGAATGAAACTAGAAATCAAATACAGAAGGAATTTTGGAAACGGTACAAGCACATGGGAACTAAACAATATGCTTTTGAATGATCAGTCAATTAAGAAATTTAGAAGGAAACTGAAAAAAATTTTTGAAACAAATGATAATACACAATACTCACAATAGCAAAGACATGGAATCAACCTAAATGCTTATCAATGGTAGAACTGATAAAGAAAATGTGGTGTATATTTTATATACACCATGGAATACTATGCAGCTGTAAAAAAAAAAAATGAGATCATGTCCTTTGCAGCAACAAAGATGGAGCTGAAGGCTATTATCCTAAGTGAACTACACAGGAACAGAAAACCAAATACTGCATGTTCTCATTTACAAGTGGGAGCTAAATATTGAGTACATATAGACATAAAGAAGTGAACAACAGACATTAAGGCCTCCTTGAGGGTGGAGACTGTGAGGAGGGTGAGGATCAAAAAACTACCTATTGGGTACTACTATGCTTATTAACTGGGTGACGAAACAATCTGTACAGGAAACCTCCATGGCATTCAATTTACCTGTTTAACAAACCTGCACATGTACTCCTGAACCTAAAATAAAAGTAAAAAAGGGAATCAATATAAATGCAATGTTTTTGAAACTCATAGAAAACAATCAGAGCTCATATGAATAATGATGATTTACATGTGTATAATCATTTACTAAACTTTCCTGCACATTCTTTCTTTGGAACATCATTGTATGAAACTCGAAGTTTCCAATCTGCGTGTTATCTTTAAGCTTCCTTAAAGTTAACACACCCAGAAAAGTGTTTAGGTTAAATTCTACAGAGCAAGTCCAGGGCTTTTCACTGGGAACTATGTTGCCCTAACAACATGTACTTCACATAGCCTCCAACTGGTGACCACACACAATCATGAGCATACTCTTAAAAGACTAATCAGGAGCTTCTAATTTTGAGCCCAGAGAAGATTAATTGTAGAAAGTTTCTTGTGACCTCATTCCTCACCTACTAAGATTTCAGAAGTTTGATATTGATGGATAATTGCCAGCCCAATGCTTTGTTTTCTCTTATGTGAATTTGGCCATTTTAAGAACAGGAACAGCTGGTTACAGTGGCCCATGCCTGTAATCCCAGCACTTTGGGAGGCTGAGGCAGGCAGATCGAACTCCTTCGAGACCAGCCTGGCCAACATGGTGAAACCCCCATCTCTACTAAAAATACAAAATTAGCTGGACATGGTGGTGCACACCTGTAGTCCCAGTTACTCGGGAGGCTGAGGCAGGAGAATTACTTGAACCTGGGAGGTGGAGGTTGCAGCAAGCCGAGATTGCACCACTGCACTCCAGCCTGGGTGACAAGAGTGAGACTCCGTCTCAAAAAAACAAACAAAAAAAAAACAACAAAACAAAACAAAACCAAAACAAAAAAAAAAAAACAGAAATAAAAACAAAAAGCTGTCATTGCTTCCTACAGAAGGATCAGGTAAGTTCAGGCATTCACCCACTCATCCCATCTTCAACAAATGTTTATGTAACCTTACTTTTTTTTGCAAACAGGGGAAAGAATATCTTAACATTATTCTTTGTATCTAAGGAAAGGCAAATAATTGGCATTTTTAGTTTGATGTGGCAATCTAATCAGAAGGGCTTCAACTAAATGTTTACAGTTGTATTTTCTTTGGGTGCTTACTATTTTGTATCTTATACCTACTATACTGTAACAAAATCATCCATCAATGTCTAAGGTCATTCTAAATGACCAGTGAAATCAATGGCATGCATGTAGGTCAATCAAAAAATTGACTGGGCCACCTATTTATAATTTGATTGCACTGTACTTGACTAGCTATATCTGAAATAACCTACATGATACAAAATAATCATATCAGCAATTCAGTACTTATTGGGCAAGCCAAAGTTTAAAAAAAAAAGCAGGTTTATTTTATGTCACATTCAAGTTACTTGCTTGCAACTAGACTTTAAAATACAATTTTAAAACACTTTATTTAATAGAAGTATACTTTCCACTGTAAAGTAATAAATGCATCTTGTAAAAATTCAGACAATACAAAAGTACATAAAGTATCAAGTCATCTCATAATACTGACCTTGTTTCTAGTTTTCTAGGCAAATCTCACTTTAACCTTATAAAGTTTGCTTTTTTAAAGGATCTTCTTTTAAATTTCTTAAACAATTATGTAATCTCAAAGTTATAAATGTAAAAATCAGTAAATTGTTGTCTCTCGGTGTAGCAATCGTTGTCGAGAGAGGGAAAAAAACAAATCCCCCTCTCATTTAACAGCAAGTACATATTGTTTACTCTTGCCTCTCAAATACATGTGTTTATTATTTATAAATTCAATTATTTTATGACTATTCGATATTACAAAAAGTTGTTCTTTTTAAGCATTCTTTTCCATGATCATTCATTTAATTTTTTTAATTAAATAATTTTTTAAAAATTTACCCATAAGAAAATAACTACTGTAATAAAATATAGAAAGTACATGTTCCAACTTGATTAAGTTGCTGGACTTACTTTCAAGAGACTATCAGTGGTTCTCAAACTTTAAGTGTGAGTTAGAATCACTTGTCAAAACACAGACTGCTGGGCTCCACCCCGATCTTTCTGAATTAGTAGGTCTGGACCGAGACTCACAAGTTCATATTGTGAGCAAGTTCCCAGGTAATCATGGTGGGTCTGATCCAGCTATCACATTTTGAAAACCACTATATAAAAGCATAAATGTCACTTCAGAACTCATCTTACTAACTGTTACTGAATCTTGATTTTAATGGACAATTTAGTGCTATGTATATAGAAGTCTTCTGTAAATGCTATTAACTAACCAGTTCTAAAACTAGATATAAAGCAAACTGGAGTACAAACCTACCAGCTACTAAATAATTCACGTTTGCCCCTAGTATGGCAATTGAGAAAATCTTGGCCTGGGCTTCAGAGAGCACAGGTGCATCAAATGGCCGTTGTTATTTTATTTTATTTACTGACAATAACAATTTCAATCATCCTGATACAGGCAATACAATGGTTAAATAAAATATGCTTAATGAAACATGAATGAAATTGTTGACTCCAGGATTTTTAAAGCAATGTTTTGACAATAGTAGATTGTTATTTTTAAAACAAATGAAATCACAGCTCGATTTTTTAGTTTCATCATAACATTAAACTCATTTGCTAATATCTGGAATGTGTATATTAGTTTGTTTTGACAATTATCTTTTGCCCTGAGTTGCTAATTTAAGTAACATGTTTCTTCTATTTTTCACCCAACACTATGATTAATGTAATCAATTAATTAATTAAAGGAGATATTTAAGTTCTTTCCCATTGTTGCACCAGTTCTACCAAATTCTGAATGCTACTTAAAATATCAGTGGAACTGAAAGAAAATAGTTAATAATTATTCTTTCCTTTGACAATATGTTATGGTATTCATATGACTCCCTCTGGTGGCAAATGTAGCTTGGAATGTTAATCTTTTTCAAGGAATATGCATGTATACATTTCTTTTCATATAAAGTCAGTGATTCTTTCCCTCCTGTTGTCTTCTCTATCTTAATGCTCTCAAAATCTGATGTGACCATTGGAAGCTGTCAAAAATGCCCAATTCAGTCAATATGAAGACTAAATTTCTGTCAAAAATCCGCCTGGAAAATTGTGTCAAATCACTTATGCATCCTTTTAGGAATAAAACCAATACTAAAACAATTAATTAAAGAAAATGACTTCCCAAAATCAAATCTCAAACCCTCTAACTATAATGACTTCCTCAAATCAAATCTCAAACTCTCTAACTATAGCTAATTCACAGTAACATATAAACTTAGTCTAAGAATACCTAAGTGTCTGCATCAAAAAATATCCTGAGTTTCAGACAAATAAAAGTCAGAGTTAAATATGAATTTTACCTCTGCCACCTGGTGGATGGGTAACCTAAGTCAGATTATCTAACCTTTGTGAGATATGATTTTCATACCCAAAAAATTGGATAATGCCTACTTTATGAACTTACTATAATGATTAAACAAGACAATGTTTTTAAAGGCCCATCACTGTTTCTAACATTTAGTAAAACACTCACTATTATTATAGTTATTACTTTAATTAACAAATTGAAGCAAAGGGAATTAGAAAAAGAGTTAGGAAATTGAGACCTTCCAAGCTTACACCACCACCAGGCCAGCCCCCATGGTCTCAGGGTTCAAGAACCACCCCTGTACCATGTCAGCCGCCATATCTTCAGGGATCCAGGCTTCAGATAGCTCCTGCGGACATGGGCTTCAGGCCCACGCCTATGGACCCAGGGGACATGACTGCCCCAGTGGACCCCAGAACCAGGTCAGTTGCTATGGACCCAGGAGCCAGACCTGCCCTAGTAAAAAGCTCCAAGCACACCCCAGTAGACAAGCTCCAGTCCTGACCCCAGAGACCCAGACACCAGGCCAGCTCCTGGGGACCCAAGCTCCAGGTTCACCCACTTGGATCAGCTGATCTGTATCAGATCCGCCTGCCCAAAACCCTAGCAGCATAAACCTGCTACATAGACTCTGCCAGACAGTCTTTCCCAGAATCTTTGGATAAGATGACTAGCAAAGGGCTTTACCTGCCAAAGCTAGTCTACAAAGATTGAAATAGGTCCCTACTTGTTCAAATATGCAGACACCAACATATGGCCAAAAGGATCGTGAGTAATCAGGGAAACATGACGCCACCAAGGGAATAAATTAAAGCATCAGTAGCTGGCCCTAAAGAAATGTAGATCTGTGGACTGCCTAACAAAAAACTCAAAACTCAAAATAATTGTAAAGAAGCTCAGAATGCTACAAGAAAACAGTTCAAAGCTAAATGAAATCAGGAAAACAATACATGAACAAAATAAGTTTATCAGAAATAGAAGCCATAAAAAGAACAAAACAAAAATTCTGAAACTGAAGAACACAATGACTAAACTGACACATTCCATGAAGAGTTTCAGCAGCAGGCTCGGTCAGACAAAAGAAAGAATCAGTGAACTTGAAGACAGGTCATTTGAAATTGCCCAGATTCAGGGGAAAAGAATGAAAGAAGAGAGAGGAAAGCCTACAAGATTTATAGGACACCATCAAGCAAAACAATATATGAGCAAAGAAAGGGGCAAAACGCTTACTCATTTATTTTTTAAAAATAGACAGATAAAGTTGTATGTGTTTTTTGTGTATAATATGTTTTGAAGTATATTTACATTGTGGAATGACTAAATCTAGCTAATTAACACATGGATTACCTCACAGAGTTCATCATTTTCATGGTGAGAACACAATACAGTTACTCTCTTAGTAATTTTCAAGAATACAATATATGATTAACGATAGTCACTGAATTAGTTTGTTTTCACGCTGCTGATAAAGACATACCCACTGCTGATAAAGATATACCCAGGACTGGGCAATTTACAAAAGAAAGAGGTTTATTGGACTTACAGCTCCACACGGCTAAGGAGGCCTAACAATTGTGGTGGAAGGCAAGGAGGAACAAGTCATATCTTATGTGGATGGCAGCAGGCAAAGAGAGCTTATGCAGGAAGACTCCTGTTTTTAAAACCATCGGATCTTGTGAGGCCCATTCACTCAATCATGAGAACAGCACAGGAAAGACCCTACCCCATGATTCAATCATCTCCCACCAGGTCACTCCCACAACATGTGGGAATTGTGGAACCTACAAAATGAGATTTGCGTGGGGACCCAGAGCTAAACCATATCAGTCACCATGTTTTATAACAGATACCTTGAATTTATTCTTCCCGTGTATATAAAATTTTGTGTCCTTTGACCAATATCTCCAACACTTTCATCTCCCAACCACAAAAGCCTCTGGTAACCATCATTTTACTCTCCACTTACATGATAGCAACTCTTTTAATTCCATATATGAGTGAGATTATTCACTGTTAGTCTTTCTGTGGTTGGCTTATTTCACTTTGCATCATGTCCTCCATGTTCATCCATGTTGTAACCAATGGCAGGATTTCCTTATTTTTTATAGCTGAATAGTATTCCATGTGTATGTATACCACACCTTATTCATTCTTTCATTGATGAACACTTAGGTTGATGATTCCACATCTTGGCTATTGTAAATAATGCTGCAATAAACATGAGAGTGCAGATATGTCTTCAACTTACTGATTTCATTTCCTTTGGAAATATACCCAGATGTGGGATTGCTAAATTATATGGTAGTTCTATTTTTAATTTTTTGAGGAGCCTCCATGCTGTTTGCATAATGGCTGCACTGATTTACCTTCCCACCAGCAGTGTACAAGTGTTTTCTTTTCTCCACATCTTCACCAGCACTTATTTTTTAAAATGTTTTTGATAATAGTCATTTTAACAGGTGTGAGGTGATATCACCTTGTGGCTTAAAGTTGTATTTCGCTGTGACATTGAACATTTTCTCACATACCTATTGCCCATTTGCATGTCTTCATCTGAAAAATATCTTTTCAGGTCCTTTGTCTTTGTTTTGTTTTGTTTTTTGAGACAGAGTCTCACTCTCTCTCCCAGGTTGGAGTGCAGTGGCGTGCTCTCGGTTCACTGCAAATTCCACCTCCCAGGTTCAAGCGATTCTCCTGCCACAGCCTCCTGAGTAGCTGGGACTACAGGCACCCGCCACCACACCTGGTTAATTTTTGTATTTTTGGTAGAGACAGGGTTTCACCATATTGGCTGGGCTGGTCTTGAACTCCTGACCTTGTGATCCACCTGCCTCAGCCTTCTAAAGTGCTGGGATTACAGGCGTAAGTGACCACACCTGGCCTTGCCTGTTTTTTAAATCAGGTTACTTGTGTTCTTGCTATTGAGTTGTTTGTGAGTTCCTTATATATTTAGGGTATTAACCCCTTATCAGATGTACAGTTTATAAATATTTCCTCCCATTCTGTATATTGTGTCTTCATTCTGTTGATTGCTTCCTTTGGTGTAAAAAAGATACTCAGTTTGAGGTAATCTCATTTGTCTATTTCTGCTTTTGTTTTCTGTGTTTTTGAAGGTCATAAACATAAAGTCATTGTCCATACCGATGCCATGGGGTCTTTCCACTATGTTTTCTTCTATTAGTTTTCTATTTTCAGGTCTAACATTTAAGTCTTTAATCTATTTTGCGTTGATTTTTGTATTCAGTGTGAGATAAGGTTCTAATTTTATTCTTCTACATGTGGATATTTAGTTTTCCAAACACAATTTACATAAAAAATATATAGAAAATTTATTTGTTAATTAATAAATTTTTCACTAAAAAAAAAAAAGAAAATTGAGACGTCTGCCTAATTTTTGTCTGAACCTTTCAAAGCAACTACTTTAGCTTAGATAACTGTGTGAGGTTCAGGTCAGAGGAAGCCCACAAAAGTGAAGAATGGCATTCTTCAATCAATTTCCCAAGTGATTTCCCAAGTGTAGCTTCATACACATATGAAGCTAATCTGTTGTTTAAATGTGTGGTGTTTTAATGCATTAACAAAGCACATCTAACTGCAACAGTGGAATATCAGAGATCTCTCCTTTAATTCAGCTTGCCTATAATTCTATAGTTAAGTCAATATGTGCATGCTTGTTTCTGAGCTAAGAGGTAATGATTGATTTTTTTATCAATTCACTTTTTATTGATTGTGATGTCTGTGTGCACATCTTGATTGATGACGTCTGTGTGCACATTTGTGTTAACAGTGTTGATTGGTTAGTTAAAATAAGTTACTTGGCCTGCGTCATTCCTCTGTTGTTTTGTGAACACATTAATTTTTTGAGAGTTAATGGAATTCATGCATGGCCACAAATGTGTATGTTTAAGGATCTTTTTAATTGTCACAAACTTCATTTAGTAAGGTAGATATTTTACATTGTGAATTATTTAACCTTTCTTCCAAGAAAAAGTGATGTGAATATAGATTGGTCAGGGACAAGAGCGTTATAGTGGGGCCATAGTGCTAAAGACATGATCTGTCTTTCATCTGGGAGTCTGTTTCTGCTTCTGAATGTCACTTTGTCTTTTTGGATGCCTGCCAATGCAGCTGAAGTAAGAGGGACCAGGGCTGCTCCATTTCCTCTTGAGCTATTATCATCACTCCTTCCCCTAGCAATGGCTTTTTTTGTTTTTGTGTCTGTATTTGTTGTGTTTTGTCTTGTTTTTGCCATCATAGAAGTGCAATTCGATATATAAATATGAATTTACAGGGAAGAAAGCTACTTGGCTTGCTTTGTCTCCTGCTCAGATTAAAACCAATATGTCAACCAGTAATGTGAGCATCCTTTGCCTGACCATGAGTCTGTGCAGATATTCTCATTGACAAACTTGTGGGGAGAATTGGAATGTATTACTGGGTTTCTGTGTACAAATTAAGAAAATAAGAAAGAATGAGAAGAAATAGCACTCTGTGCTTTTCAATCAATATAAGTAAATTATCTAAAAGTATAAAGTAACTTCACAGTAATATAGTCAGCTTCCTAAAGTTAATCATATCTGGACCTAGCAAAAATTGATATTCCACTGCCAAAAAAATCTGAAAAAGAACATTACCAGGGGTGCTTTACATCTTTATATTCAGTGACAGAATTATTTTTTATTCCTCCATTCCATTGCTCTACACATTTATTCACCAAGCCCTCTTGCCTTGCCTGTCTTCAAA
This sequence comes from Colobus angolensis palliatus, assembly GCF_000951035.1. NCBI lineage: Eukaryota > Metazoa > Chordata > Mammalia > Primates > Cercopithecidae > Colobus > Colobus angolensis. The sequence continues at coordinate 1,675,081 of NW_012117411.1, read as the reverse complement.
ATACCTCTCAAATGTATTACACATAGGAATTATCACCAACAATTTCTCCCTTTCCTGCACTCTGTCTCACATAGAATAAATTCATTAAAAGTAAAAAGTAGGCCGGGCGCGGTGGCTCAAGCCTGTAATCCTAGCACTTTGGGAGGCCGAGACGGGCAGATCACGAGGTCAGGAGATCAAGACCATCCTGGCTAACCCAGTGAAACCCCGTCTCTAGTAAATACAAAAAACTAGCCCGGCGAGGTGGCGGGTGCCTGTAGTCCCAGCTACTCGGGAGGCTGAGGCAGGAGAATGGCGTAAACCCGGGAGGCGGAGCTTGCAGTGAGCTGAGATCTGGCCACTGCACTCCAGCCTGGGCGACAGAGCGAGACTCCGTCTCAAAAAAAAAATAAATAAATAAAATAAAATAAAAAAATAAAAGGATTGAAAAATTACACAAATATGAAGATAGTTCTTTTGAGATTTCTTCTTATCAGGAGACTGGGAAAGTGACGGCTCCAGCCTGTCCCTCTGTTTCCACACAGCTAGGAAGATAAAGCTTTTCCCTCCCCTACACTACACCTGGGCATTAAGGCAAATTCTTTGCCTCGTATACACTCTGCTGTTTCTTTCTTTAAAAAAAAATTTTGGAGGAGCCAAGATGGCAGACTAGAAATATCTGTGGTCAGAGGCTCCCACCAAGAAGAATGAAAACAGTGAGTGAATTCTGCACCTTCAGCTGAGGTATCCAGGTTCTCCTATTTTGACTGACTAGGTGGTTGTCATGACTCGTGGAAAGTGAGGAAAAGCAGGGTGGAGTAATGACCCACCCAGTAGCCACGTGGGGCAAGGGGAGGTACTTCCCGAACCAAGGGAGGTAGTGAATGATTGTGCTATCCCTCCCAGGAAACCATGCTTTTTCCATGGATCTGTGCAATCTGTGGATCAGGTTATCCCCTTGTGAGCCCATGCCAGCAGGGCCTTGGGTCCCAAGAACAGAGCTGTGCAGATTCTCAGTAGCCACTTGGCTGGAGACTGCCTAAGACTACCAAGATCCCAGAGGAAGGGGTGGCTGCTGCCGCCTGCTGCCTGAGATGAGTGAGCTCCAGGTAGAAGGGGCAACAGCCATCAGTGCAGTGCCAATCTGACCAATAATGAGTTCTGAAATGACGCAGTAATAAATAGCCTACCAAGCAAAAAAAGCCCAGAACCAGACGGATTTATAGCTGAATTCTACCAGAAGTACAAACAGGAGCTGGTACCATTTCTTCGAGACTATTCAAACAATTAAAAAGGAAGAACTCCTCCCTAACTCATTTTAAGAGGCCAGTATCATCCTGAAACCAAAACCTGGCAGAAATACAACAAAAAACGAAAACTTCAGGTCAATATCCCTGATGAACAACTATGTAAAAATCCTCAATAAAATATTGGTGAACTGAATCCAGCAGCATATCATAAAGCTTATCCATCATGATCAAGTCAGCTTCATTCCTGGTACGCAAGGCTGGTTCAACATACACAAATTAATGTAATTTATCACATTAAAAAGAGCTAAGGACAAAAAACACGTGATCATATCAATAGATGCAGAAAAGACCTTCAATAAAATTCAACATCCCTTCATATTAAAGACTCTCAATAAACTAGGTACTGATGGAATATACCTCAAAATAATATGAACCATTTATTACAGACCCCCAGCCAATATCACACTGAATGGGCAAAAGCTGGAAGCATTCCCCTTGAGAACCAGCACAAGACAAAGATGCTTTCTCTCACCACTCCTATTCAACGTGGTATTGGAAGTTCTGGCAAGCACAATCAGGCAAGAGAAAGAAATAAAGGGTATTCAAATAGGAATAGAGGAAGTCAAACTGTCTCTGTTTGCAGGTGACATGGTCCTATATCTAGAAAACCCTGTCATCTCAGCCCAAGGAAAGTTTTTCAGCTGATAAGCAACTTCAGCAAAGTCTCAGTATACAAAATTAATGTGCAAAAGTTACAAGCATTCATATACATCAACTACAGACAAGCAGAGAGCCAAATCACAAATGAATTCCTATTAACAATTGCTACAAAGAGAATAAAATACCTAGGAATACATCTAACAAGGGAATTAAAAGAACTCTTCAAGGAGAGCTACAAACCACTGCTCAAGGAAATCAGAGAGGACACAAACAAATAGAAAAATATTCCATGCTCATGGATAGGAAGAATCAATATTGTGAAAATGGCCATACTGCTCAAAGTAATTTATAGATTCAGTGCTATTCCCATTAAATTACCATCAATATTCTTCACAGAATATAAAAAAAACTAGTTTAAAACTCATATGGCAACAAAAAAGACTCCACATTAGCCAAGACAAAGCTACACAAAAAGAACAAAATGACAAAATGGGAAGTATCAGGCTCCCCAACTTCAAACTATATTACAAGGCTACTGTAACCAAAACAGCACAGTACTGGTACAAAACAGACACATAGACCAATGGAACAGAAAAGATAGCTCAGAAATAAAACTGCACATCCACAACTATCTGATACTCAAAAAAACCTGACAACAACAAGCAATGGGGAAAGGATTCCCTATTTAATAAATAGTGCTGGAGAACTGGCTATCCATATGCAGAAAATTGAAACTGTACCCCTTCCTTATACCTTATACAAAAATTAACTCAAGATGGATTAATAACTTAAATGTAAAACCCAAAACTGTAAAAGCCCTAGAAGAAAATCTAGGCAAAACTATTCAAGACTTAGGCACAAACAAAGATTTCATGATGAAAACATCAAAAACAATTGCAACAAAAGCCAAAATTGAGAAATTGCATGTAATTAAACTAAAGAGCTTCTGCACAGCAAAAGAAACTATCATCAGAGTGAAAAGACAACCTATAGAATGGGAGAAAGTTTTTGGAATCTATCCATCTGACAAAGGTCTAATATCCAGAATCCTCAACGAACTTAAACAAATATACAAGAAAAAAACAAACAACTTCTTTAAAGAGTGGGCAAAGGGTATGAACAGACACTTCTCAAAAAGACATTTATGCAGCCAACAAACATGTGAAAATAAGCTGATCATTAGAGAAACGCAAATCAAAACCACAATAAAATGCCATCTCATACCAGTTAGAATGGTGATTATTAAAAAATCAAGAAACAACAGATGCTGGCAGGGCTATGGAGAAATAGGAATGCTTTGACACTGTTGGTGGGAAGGTAAACTAGTTCAACCATCGTGGAAAGAGTGTGGAAATTCCTCAGAGACCTAGAACCAGAAATACCATTTGACCCAGAAATCCCATTACTGGATATATACCCAAAGCAATATAAATCATACCGTTATAAAGATATATGCAGACATATGTTTATTGCAACACTATTCACAATAGCAAAGACATGGAACCAACTCAAATGCCCATCAATGATAGCCTGGATAAAGAAAATGTGGTACATACACACCATGAAATACTATGCAGCCATACAAAGGAACAAGATCATATCCTTCACAGGGACATGGATGGAGCTGGAAGCCGCTATCCTTAGCAAACTAATGCAGGAACAGAAAACCAAACATCACATATTCTCACTTATAAGTGAGAGTTGAACAATGAGAACACATGGACACAGGGAGGGGAACAACACACACAGGGGCCTGTCGGGGGTGGGGAGTGGGGGAAGGGAGAGCATCAGGAAAAATACCTAATACTTGCTGGGTTTAATACCTGAATGATGGGCCGATAGGTACAGCAAACCACCATGGCACATGTTTACCCATATAACAAACCTGTACATCCTGCACATGTATCCCAGAACTTAAAATAAAATTTTTAATTCAAAGGGACCTGTGCAGGTTTGTCATATTGGTAGATTGTGTGTCACAGAGGTTTGGTGTACAGATTGTTTCATCACCCAGGTAACATGCATAGTACCCAATAGGTGGTTTTTTGATCCTCACCCTCCTCCCACTCTCCACCCTCAAGTAGGCCCTGGTGTCTGTTGTTCCCTTTGTGTCCATATATACTCAGTGTTTAGCTCCCGCTTATGAGAACATGTGGTGCTTGATTTTCTGTTCTTGTGTTAGTCTGTTTAGGATAATGGCCTCCAGCTCCATCCATGCTGCAGCAAAGGACATGATCTCATTCTTTTTATGGCTGCGTAGTATCCTGTGGTGTCCATAAACCACATTTTCTTTATCAATTCTACCATTGATGGGCATTTAGGTTGATTCCATGTCTTTACTATTGTGAAGAGTCACTCTGCTGTTCCCTGCTGGCACACAACCACACTAGAGTTGTAGATAATCTTAGAATCCAGCCTGCCAGTGTGTAGCTCACCGGATTTCTATATTGGGATTAATATTAAAACCTCAGCTTATCAAGATCAGCTTGCTTTACTTCTGTTGAGCAATCTTTATTGCTCCCTTGAAGATCTTGAGGGTAAGGTGGTTTGAAGTAGGAGTCAGACATACCTTTGTACTGGAAAAAAATACATTTTTTAGTTTTTTAAGTTGTCACTGTTTTCATTTTTAATGTTTATTATTTTTAAAAATACCATGTGTACATGGTAAAAAAAAAAAAAAAAATTCACCGGGTAAGTGTTCCTCCTTCCCAAGTTCTGTCTCCAGAAATGTCTGTTAACTATATTTTACTATCACAATAATACTGTCTCTCAGTCTATGAATGGGGCTGTCATCATAGCCTACTCTGATGGCAGATAACAGATGGGAAGCCAAGCAGGTGGCCTCAAACAGATTCTCACAGGCAGCAAATGTCCAGCTCTAATTTTGGGGAGGGCTTGAAGTTCTAGAAAACCTGAAAATGAGATATAAGGCTGACAGCCCAAAGATAAGCAGGACACAAGAAAAGCTTGGTATCAAAGCAAAAGGCAGATAACAGTTATCAGAGTAAGGGGCCGAAACTAGACCAACCACACAGATGGGCTGACCCTGAACCCCTCTGCTACGAGCCAAGTACTCCTTGAATTCCCCTACATCATAAATATGATTGTTTCCACACCAAGGATGGAGGCTAGGAGAGCTAAGTCTCAGAGAGTAGAGAATCATGGTAGAAGGAAGACAGGCAGAGCATCATGGGAAGAGTCATTTCTGCATTAACACACAGCTCCTACACATTTCCTTTTTGTGTGTGCGTTTGCCTTATCTATCAATTCAACTATGAAGTCCTTGAAGATAAATACCAAAGTTTTTTCCTACATTTGTACACAATAAATTATCAAATTTACTTATCTTCTGTGTACAGTCCACTGTTTTGAGTGATGTGAGAATTTCACATATCGATAAAAAAGTTTAATTCTTACCTTTCCATTCGAAGTTTGTTGGCCTTCTGAAGTGGGATACTTCCCCAACAAAGTTAAAAGTGTTTCTGAAAAGTAAAATTAAATTATATTTCTGGTATATAAACATTTTACCTACAAGTTGCCAAAAGCAATCAGATTATTTGGACTTAAGCATCAGAATCAAACTGAACTCCTTATTTTGACCTTAGACCAAAATGCTAATAGTGTGATTAAATGATTGTTCAGAGTAAAACATAGTCAATTCTGGGAAGTTCAGTATGATTAACATCTGATTGCTCTTTGCAATTTTGAATCCTTTTCTGGGGTTTTTATGCATAGTGTGATTGGATACACGAGAATAATAGGATAACACTCAGTCTGATATCAACCTCCAAGGAACCAATTGGAACACACACACACACACACACACACATACACAAAAGTTTCATGGAGCCTAAATAATCTTCAGGTGTACTGCATCCTTCAGAAGTATATGGGCTTTAATACCTTTAAATTATTAGGACTGTTGTTCAGCGAAGCAGTCTTGCTACTGTATTCCTTTCTGATCTCATCTCCTATTATTCTCCCACCTGGCTCACTCCACTCCCACCTCAGATAGGCCAGACATACTACTAACCCCTTACGCTGTAGATTGCCTTTTCCCTCTATTGGAGCACTCTTCCTTCGGATATCCTCATGGCTCACTCTGTCAAGTTCACTTCCTTTGTATGATTGCTTGGATCCATCTCCCATGACCACAGAGCAATCTATTATTTTCTTTTATAACATGTATGACAATTTGTATATCTAATTTGTATATGTGATTGTATTTATTATTTAATCTTTTGTTTAATGGAAAATTTTGTGAAGGAAGAGACTTTGTTTTATTCCTCACTGTCTATTTAACAAATAGCCATTAAGTCTAACTATGTACCAACTACCATTATAATGGACACAGTTGTGAAGAAAGAATTTACAATCTAGAAGAGTGAGAGGGGCATAGATAACACACAAAAATGATAACATGTTATTTCAAATGGTAATCAAGGCTTTCAGAAATGTAGAACATAGAAATATGATAAAAAGTGACTAATGGTTGAAGGGTTCTTAAAATTGGCTGGTCAGGGAAGGCCTGTCTCATTGGGTTGAGATGGGAATTATATGGTGGAGTCCATTGTGAAAGGATCTAGTGGCTGAGCACTCCAAAAAGAGGAAATAGGAAGTGCAAAGGACCAACACTAGGAAAAGTTTTAACATAAGATATCACAAAGAAATTCATTGTGTCCAGGGGTTTGTGAATAGCAGGGATGACGTTGAATGGCAATGACAGAAAGAAAGGGGCCAGATTGTACAGAGCCTTGTAGATCATGCTAAAGCATTAGATTACTTTGCCTTTTATGTGTAGAATAGATTATAGGAGAGCAAGAAAGGAGGCAGCAGGGAGGATAAGAGATGATGATGACAGGAATCAGAGAGTGGTTGTAGCCAGAGAGCAGTGGGGAAAAGTTGAAGTACAGATTAAAGGTGAAATTGACAAGACTTTTCAATGGATTGGATATATGCAATAAGGGGTAAAGGGGGGGCCGGGCACGGTGGCTCAAGCCTGTAATCCCAGCACTTTGGGAGGCCGAGACAGGCGGATCACGAGGTCAGGAGATCGAGACCATCCTGGCTAATACGGTGAAACCCTGTCTCTACTTAAAAATACAAAAAACTAGCCGGGCGAGGTGGCGGGCGCCTGTAGTCCCAGCTACTCGGGAGGCTGAGGCAGGAGAATGGCGTAAACCCGGGAGGCGGAGCTTGTAGTGAGCTGAGATCCGGCCATTGCACTCCAGCCTGGGTGGCAGAGCAAGACTCCGTCTCAAAAAAAAAAAAAAAAGGGGGGTAAAGGGGAATCGAGGATGACTCCTTGACCTGAACTGGACCTGTTTAGTTGGCAGATGTCAATTCCACTTACTAAGGCATATATTCAGTGCTTTGCACAAGTAAGTGCTCAATAGCTATTGAATACATGAATCAACACTGAGGTTCTTGGTAAAATTTTGTTTTAATAAAACAGTTTCTCTGATACAAACAGAGGTTGGAAACTACAGCAATTAGAGTGATCTGGAGTTGTACATGCAGCTTTTTGTCTCATTTGAGTGAGTTGAAGTAATGACTCTACTATTTTTCTTGGCAGTTCTTCACATCCCCATAATGTAACAGTGGGTACATGCACACACAGAGCTGGCTTCTGGTAGGACCAGGGTAATGCCAGGCTTGATATGGATAGTCCTGGAGACCTTTGAAGCCTTGAATAAGTTTTCAGTTGCAAAACAATGGCTTGGTCAAATATGGTAGTTCAGACTGAGCTTGCACAGTGTCAGAGGAGGGAAACTTGGTCAGGTAGGTTGGCAGTAAGACTGAGAATTAGGAACGGAAGACCCTTCGTAGAGAGCTCCCTTGAACAGTACAGGAGTACAGGCTAGAAGGAAGTCAGAGATCCCCCTCTAGAACCGACTCAGACAGCAGAGGTCAGAAGAGAGAAGAGGTTTATGTTGATTAACAAGAAATCATAAACACTAGAGAAACAGAGTGAGTCGAAGTTTGAGTTTCATCAAGAAAGGAAGATTGTGCCCCCCAATTTTTTCAATCTTTTTCCACAGAGTAATTTGATGTTTTCCAGACATGCTAAGTTTACAGGATGTGAACCACTGGAAATTGAATGGGGAGTGAGAATGAGGGGCAAGGTACAGCAGAATCCTTTAGCTGAGGGCCTTGTAGATCACACCATATAAGCAATGACTTTAATTGACTATGTGCAAGGTCTGATTAGTTGAATAAATTGATCACAGCATGGAAAGGTTATCCATCTTTAGAACTGCTGGGAAGAAAGTGAGGAACAGGATCAAGAACAGATGTTTTATCTCCCATTAGGTTGCACAAACCTGGAAAATCTAGAAATCTACTGCCACTCCCAGCACATCAGATAGCGAACAGGAACCAGTGACAGACTCCAACTACCCGGAATAAAAACTCAGTGGGGCATCTGAAGTTGAAGGTTATAGATGTCAGCTGATCTGGCCTCTTGGGAAAGCTAGTGCTCTATTTCAATAGGATTATGAGGTTTATTGATTAGTGCTGCTAAAGTGTGTACCATCTAGTCATAGAGTTTGTAGCCTTAGCGTCATAGATTTGAGTTAATTTCCTCCCAAGGGAGGCATTTGCAATTTTCTTAAGTGATAGATTTAACCTAACACCCACAGTGGTTAAAATCTTGATAGTTAAAAAGTAAAAGTTAATGAGTTTCGAACAAGCTGTTCCCAATATCTGCATAATTTGTTTTCTTTTTTATGAATATTCCCAGGTTAAGGGTGAATTGGATGAAATAGAAGAAATGCAAATCTATTCTTCAGATTGAGTTTCTGAGGCAACATCAAGTGCCAAGAAAGGGAAATTTCCATTTTCATTAAAAACAAATTCCCATTTTATTGAAAAATACTATCATTTTCCAACTGTAAGGATTAACAGTACTGAATTAAAATTCTACCACTTATTGACTATGCAAATTTGAACAAGTTACTTAATTTCCCTAAGTCTCAGTTTCCTCACCTATAAAATAGTGATAACAATAACTGTGACTATTAAATGAGATAATGCAAAATATAAGACTTAACACTTGCTTGGCAGATATATGCCACCTATTTATTGCTATTATTACTAAATTACTAAATGTTTGAGAATTGGTTTATCCTCTAATTAAGTAACTATGGATATGGGTATTTAATTTATAGGACTAAACTTGAACTCGAAAGCTTGAGTAAAGCGAACATTTTAAATGGTTTTTCAAATTATTTTTCTGTTACTTCTTTGTGTCAAATCTGAGTCTAATTTACCTGAAAGATAACACTTAAAACTGAGGTGATTATTGTCCTGACAATTCCAATTATCCAGTCTTTTAAGGATCCTAATATGCATGTATTATTCACTATAATCTTTTAATTTTTCAGTGCTATCAGTTAGCTAAAGTACAGCTTGTTTGAGAAGATATTTCCTCATCTATATTTACAGAAAGAAAGGGTACATGCTACCATGCTGTTTTGTTGAGTGAAATAACCCACGGAAAAATCCTAATCTTACTGCTAGGATAGTCTTAAAAAACAACAACCTACTTGAATTCAACTCTAAGCAGTATGTGCAAGGCACTAGGATACAATAATTAGTCATTAAGAAACAAGAGAAGCAGCTGCATTTCCTGTACAGTTCATCTGAATCAGAAGCTGGAGAGCTTGAGAGAAATCTGTTTTAACAATTAAGAGAGATTTCTTAATCTCTATATGAACTATTAAGTAAGAAGAGTGAATACATGAATATATATTGAGAACACACCACCATAAAAGAAATCCAAATCTATGTGTAAGGCTACATGTAAGAAAAGAGTTTTAAAGTCATAAAATGTGGGTCATCTTTGTGTGTTTAATCTTAAAGTTGAGTTAAGTTCTACTTTTAACCACACCTAACCAGGACTGAGCCATCCTCTGCCACAAACATCAGAAAATACAGACCAATATGCTCCCCAGCAACAGAGTAAATTCAAAATATCTGATGGTAGGAGAGGCAAGTTGTGCTTATCCTTTGGGACATTGGGCAAATTTGGAATCATAGAAACCGTTTTTTTCCTACAAATACTTAGACTAGGAAATTAAAACAACAAACAGCACTTAAAATGATAGCATTGTGCATATGAGACTTTGAGTATTATAATGAAAATCATTTTTATTTTTTTATTTATGAATTGCTTATTTCTGGAATTTTCCATTTAATATTTTTGGACTGTGGTTGAAATCACAGAAAGTGAAACCCTGGATAAAATGGGGATTACTTGTATTTCTTTTTTAAAAAAACTTTTATTTTAGGTTCAGAGGCACATGTACAGGTTTGTAATATAGGTAAACTCGTGTCATGGGGGTATGCTGTACAGATTATTTCATCATCCAGGAACTAAGCCTAGTACCCAATAGTTATTTTTTCTGATCCTTTCCTCCCTCCCACCCTGCACCCTCAGGTAGGTCCCAGTGTCTGTTGTTCTCTGTGTGTCCATGTGTTTTCATCATTTAGCTCCCACTTATAAGTGGGAACATGTGGTATTTGGTTTACTGTTCCTGCATTAGTTTGCCGAGGATAATGGGCTCCAGCTCCATCCATGTTCCTGCAAAAGACACGACCTCCTTATTTATGGCCACATAGTATTCTATGGTGTTTATGTTCCACATTTTCTTTATCCACTCCGCTTTTGATGGGTATTTAGGTTGATTCCTTGTCTTTGCTATTGTGAATAGTATTGTGAATGGTGCTGCAATGAACATTTGCATGCACATGTCTTTATGGTAGACTAATTTCTATTCCTTGAGTATACACCTAGTAATAGGATTGCTGGGCCAAATGGTAGTACTATTTTTAGCTCTTTGAGGAATCGCCACACTGCTTTCCACAGTGGCTGAACTGATTTACACTCCCACCAATAGTGTATAAGTTTTCCCTTTCCACCACAGCCTCTCCAGCATCTGTTATTTTTTGACTTTTTAACAATAGCCATTCTGACTGGTGTGAAATGATACCTCATTATGGTTCTCATTTGCATTTCTCTAATGATCAGTGATTCTGAGCTTGTTGGCCACATGCATGATGTCTTCTTTTTTTTTTTTGAGACAGAGTCTTGCTCTGCCACCCAAGCTGGAGTGCAGTGGCACAATCTCGGCTCACTGCAACCTCCACCTCCTGGGTTCATGCCATTGTCCTGGCTCAGCCTCCCGAGTAGCTGAGACTACAGGCGCTAGCTACCATGCCCAGCTAATTTTTTATATTTTTAGTAGAGATGGGGTTTCACTGTGTTAGCCAGGATGGTCTTGATCTCCTGACCTTGTGATCCGCCCACCTTGGCCTCCCAAAGTGCTGGGATTACAGGCGTGAGCCACGGCACCGGCCTAGCCGCATGTATGTCTTATTTAGAAAATTGTCTGTTCATGTCCTTTGCTCACTTTTTAATAGGGTTGTTTGGCTTTTTCTTGTAAATTTGTTCAAGTTCCTTATATATGCTAGATATTAAACCTTTGTCAGATGGATAAATCACAAAAATTTTCTCCCATTCTGTAGGCTGTCTGTTTACTCTGTTGATAGTTTCTTTTGCTGGACAGAAGCTCTTCAGTTCAATTAGATCCTATTTGTAAATTTTGGCTTTTGTTATGATTGCCTTTTGTGTCTTTGCCATGAAATCTATGCCTGTTCCTAGGTCCAAAATGGAACTGCCTAAACTATCTTCCAGGGTTTTTTTACATTTAAGTGTTCAGTGCATCTTGAGTTGATTTTTTTAATTTTATTTTTTACTTTATTTATTTATTTATTTATTTTTGAGACAGAGTCTCCCTCTGTCGTCCAGGCTGGAGGGCACTGGCTCGATCTCGGCTCACTTCGAGCTCCACCTCCCAGGTTCATGCCATTCTCCTGCCTCAGCCTCCCGAGTAACTGGGACTACAGGCGCCCGCTACCATGCCTGGCTAATTTTTTTGTATTTTTTAGTGGAGACAGGGTTTCACTGTGTTAGCCAGGGTGGTCTCGATCTCCTGACCTCGTGATCTGCCCACCTTGGCCTCCCAAAGTGCTGGGATTATGGGCGTGAGCCACCGTGCCTGGCCGAGTTGATTTTTATGTATGGTATAAGGAAGGGTTCCAGTTTCAATCTATTGCACTTGGCTGACCAGTTCTCCCAGCACCTTTTACTGAACAGGGAGTCTTTCCCCATTGCTTGTTTATGTCAGCTTTGTCAAAGATCAGATGATCTTAGGTATGTGACCTTACTTCTGGGTTCTCTATTCTGTCCCATTGGTTTATGTGTCTGTTTTTGTACCATTACCATGCTATGAAAAGCTTTTTAAATACCACAAAATTGACATTCACAGTTTGTGAATGTCAACCTCTTTTACCAATTATTACTTCCTTTTCAGAGAACATCATTACTTATGCTAAATTATTTAGTATATTAATGAGCAAAGTTTTATCTATAAAAAATAAGTAATATATTTAGTAATTGTTATAGATTCTGATATACACATACATCAGAATCATAATCAAAATGTGCTGTTTTTATTAAAAAGCAGTAAGCTCACTTGCAAGTTAACACATTCGCCTGACACACTTTTGTGGATACTGATAGAAGAGCCTCCTGAATCAGAAACAAAAGACCATTCAGTACTCAGAGCAATAGCTGTAGCCAGAGTAACATTTGCATTTGCACCAGAGCCCCAATTCCCATAGGGTTATATTGTAAGAGTGGAACCCTGAGCTTAGGAGATCCAAATCTTTTATAATAGGCAGTAAGAGTATCTGCCCATTGCTCCAGAGGGAGATACTATCTTTATGTCCCAAGGCCATAAGCAACCCTATCCTTTCACTGGAAAGAGACAACATCTCTATCTTCCAGATGTTTTCTCTTAGCAAACATCCTTGAAAAGATGGTGGAGAACAAAGGGTACTTAGTGCCTTGCTTTGCAAGATGTGCAGAACTCCATAGATAATTGCCTCATAACAATACTAAGTTTCAAAGGGAGACTTTAGAGGAAAGACAGAATCCTCTCCTGGTGAGTTTTCTGGTGCTGAGGGAGAAGAGTCCCTTTCATGCTGGGTAGGAGAGTTTGGGGAGAGCTTCCAGTTACTTGTGCCCTCACAAGAAGAAAATTTCATCTCCTATTCTTCCTTTTTTTTTCTGTCCCAATCTCTCAATTTCCTGGAACTTGTTACAGTTGAGGTCTTGGCATTCCAAGACTTGACTTGAAAATCAGTTGCCTTAAACATAATTTATAATGGGTGCCAGATTCCAAACTGTCTCCCCAAAGGCCCTATTAACCCATAATGTATTTGATTTATAGAACATTCAGTTTCAAATGCATTGTAAATTAAATAAAATTGGCAGGCTAGCTGGAGACCATAACCACCACTTATGGAGTGTCTCATGTGGGAAAATGTGTTCTTATTAATGAATCTATTTAACTAATGGCTTTATGGACCATGCCTCTTATTAGATTTTATCTTTTTATTTAATAATCACACTTTTAGAATGTCATTAGAGGAGGTTTACTTTTGCAACTGTCTTTGAAAGATGGCACTGTTTTCTGCAGCAGAAAAAAAAAAAAAAAAAAAAAAGTTTTCCTAAGCCAAAAGCCTGGAGAAAAAGTCTCTAAAATGAGATTAAAGCTAAGAGTATATAAACCAACATGCTCTCAGATTATCATAATTCTCTCCCTAGAGAAGCATTATGGCCAGAAAACAAGTAGTAAAAGAAAAAAACTAACAATATTTCACAAAACTCTGAAAAATTAGTTTGTAATATGTCAGAAAAGAAAAAAAGAGAATTATCTCTCTCTCACTAGAAAAGGATTCTAGTTTTGAGAACATCGCTGAGTATTCCCAGTTTACATTCAAATTCTTTTATGTAATGGGGGCTCTTGTTATGCAATAGAACATTACCATTTGTCATTACCATCAAAATGTTCTCTAGTATTCTACTTTCAAGTTTGTTTTTGCTTAATTTTGTCCTATTTCACATAGCTGTAAAATCTTTTACTATGTCTTTTCTTATCTGTTTTCCCATTTAGAACTTATCAAACATTTTTAGCATTTCAGCATTTTTACATCATACTTATTTTTAGAATTTATGCTCCACCTTTTTTTTTTTGCTGGTTGAAAATTATCCAGTTAGTTATATTTTTCCCATATGGAGAGACAGAAAGCAACTAGCAAAGCCAAGTGTAATCTTTCCGTGTTGTAGTGAAAGGGGCAATCACTATTTCTGTGCTAAAACAGATTGCTGACATTTTTTGCTTATCAAAGTGAGGTTTTCGGTAACTCTGCCACCTTTAACTGTCCTTTATTTTGCTGTTTTCATGAGATCTTATTTCATGCTGATCTTGGGGGAGAATACCTCCTGGTTCTTCTGTAATTGTGGTTCTCCATCTCTTATCTATCTTACTGTTGAATTTGTGACTTATTTTCCATATTTCTAGGGCATATTCTTGAAATGTTTCAAAATGTTACTATTATAAAATTATCAAGTTACCAAATTACTCTAGGAAGTAATTTTGAATATTATAGTAAAGCTCATATTAATTAACATCCAAAACTTAAAAATCTAAGTGAACATTATCTTCTTCAACATAACTGCCTTAAGAATTTCTACTTTAGTCCATCGATCTTGCCATCAATTAAAAACACTTTGAGGGACTCCTCTTAAAGGTTTGCATTTAGAACCTGTTGCTTTGTTTCAAGTGAACCCAGTGGCAGCAAATCCTAATTTTTTAAGTGTAGATGTTAATTTTTGGATAGAGATAATTGTCATCAGTAGTCTGGTGAATTGATTAATGATCCAACTAGAAGACTATTTGGAAGTAAAAGTATCTGATTATAGGGAATCAGAGTAGTAGTCTTGCCTGACTAAACTGACTCTTGAAAGTCTTGAGCCTTCTCAGGGGCCATTGGTTGCCCACATGCCTCTGGCTCCTTCACAAATCCCTGGTTCAGCCAGTGGTGGTGATGCGTCACATAGTTCCTGGCATGCCATTGTCCTGAATTCACCTACTAATTTTACCCTCAGAGAAACAGAGAGTCTTTGGAGAGCTGTGAGGAGATAAGTGACATAAACTGGCATGTTCTGAAAGAATCACTCTGGATTCTGTGTGGAGAAAACACTGAAAAGGTAAGAGTAGAAAATGGAGTAGATACCAAGGGTTTGATTAGGAAACTACTGGAATAATCCAGGCAAGAAATGATGGTGTCTTGACAAAGAGAGAAAATGGAAGTGGTGGGAGTGGTTGAATTCTGAACATATTTTGAAGATACAGTCAACAAATTTCCCAAACTTTGTCTAGACTGGGTCTCAACCAGAAGCAATTTTACCCCTCAAGGGGCATTTAGCAATGTATGCAGGTATTTTTGATTATCAAAACTGGAAACATGTTGCAGTTGTCTAGTGGGTAGAGACCAGGGTTGCTGCTAAGCATCCTATATTGCACAGAACAGCATCTCACAACAAGATTTATCTGGTCCAAAGTGTCAGTTATGCTGCTGAGATTAAAAAACTGTGCTCAAGATGCACTTTGGGCATCCTTACTGTATGCTTAGGAGTGCTATAATTGTTTTTCCCATTATATTATTTTCTGTTTTCCTTTTTTTAACTGATAAATAAAATTGTATATATTTATGGTATACAACATGATGTTTTGAACTATGTATACCTTGTGTAATGGCTAAATAAAGCTAATTAACATATGCATCACCTCGCATATTTATCATTTTTTGGTGAGAACCTATCTATTCCCTCAGCAATTTTCGATTATACATTACTGACTATAGTCATCATGCTTAACAATAGATCTCCAGCACTTACTCATCCTATCTAATTTTGGCCAATATCTCCCCATTCCCACACCACCACTCCCCACGGACACTGGCAACTATCATTCTACTCTGCTTCTGTGTGCTCAACATTTTTTATTTCACACAAAAGTGAGATCATACAGTATTTGTCATTCTGTGTCTCACTTATTTTACTTAACATAATTTCCTCCAGGCTCATCTACATTGTCACAAATGGCAGGATTTTCTTCTTTTTAAAGACTGAATAGTATTCTAATGTGTATATAAAGAGACAAAATTAGAAAGAATACATATAACACTTTATTTGCCAGTGGACATTTAGGTTGATTCCATATTTTGGCTATTGTGAATAATGCTATGTATTCTATGAATACATTGTATATTCTATGAATACATTGTAGCATTATTCTATAAATTCTATTCAGTGTATTCTTTATCACAGTATTCTATTGTATATCTACATAAAGCCAAAATTAGAAAGAATATGTGTATAACACTTTATCTGCTGATGGACATTTAGGTTGATTCCTTATTTTGGCTATTGTGAATAATGCTACAATGAACAGAGGAGTGCAGATATTGCTTCAGCATACTGACTTGATTTTCTTTGGATATACACTCAGAAGTGAAATTGCTGGATCATATGGTAGTTCTATTTTTAACTTTTTGAGGAACCACCATATTGTTTTCCATATTGGCTGTACTAATTTACATTCCTACCAATAGAGTACAAGAGCTCCCTTTTCTCCACATTTATCTTTCATATTTTTTATTACAGCCATTCTGACAGGTACGTGAGGTAGTATTTCTTTGTGGATTTTATTTGTATTTCCTTATTGATAGTGATGTTGAACTTTTTTTCATTTACTTATTGGCCATTTGCATATATTCTTGTTTTGTTTTTTGAAACGGAGTCTCGCTCTGTCGCCCAGCCTGTAGTGCAGTGGCGTGATCTCCGCTCACTGCAAGCCCCGTCTCTGGGGTTCACGCCATTCTCCTGCCTCAACCTCCGGAGTAGCTGGGACTACAGGCACCCACCACCAGGGCTGGCTAATTTTTTTTTTTTTTTTTTGAGACGGAGTCTCGCTGTGTCCTCCAGGCTGGAGTGCAGTGGCGCAATCTCGGATCTCGGCTCACTGCAAGCTCCGCGTCCCGGGCTCACGCCATTCTCCTGCCTCAGCCTCCCGAGTAGCCGGGACCACAGGCGCCTGCCACCGCGCCCGGCTAATTTTTTGTATTTTTAGTAGAGACAGGGTTTCACCGTGTCTCGATCTCCTGACCTTGTGATCCGCCTGCCTCGGTC
Source organism: Colobus angolensis palliatus (assembly GCF_000951035.1). Lineage (NCBI taxonomy): Eukaryota > Metazoa > Chordata > Mammalia > Primates > Cercopithecidae > Colobus > Colobus angolensis. Next base: position 1,658,089 of record NW_012117411.1, on the reverse strand, counting down.
TCCCAAAGTGCTGGGATTACAGGCGTGAGCCACCGTGCCCAGTCCATATATTCTTTTAAGAAATGTCTATTCAGGTCCTTTGCCAAGTTATTAATCAGGTGTTTTATGTTCTGGCTATTGAGTTATTTGAGTTCCTTGTATATTTTAGGCAGTCATCCTTCATCAGGTGTATGACTGGCAAATTTTTCTCCCATTCCATAGGTTGTGTCTTCACTCTGTTGATTGTTTCCTTTCCTGCACAGAAGCCTTTTAGGTTGATGCAATACCATTTGTCTATATTTGCTTTTGTTGCTTGTGTTTTTGGAGTCATATCAAAAAAAATCATTGCTCAGACTAATGTTGTGCAGTTTTCTCCCTATATTTTCTTCTAGTAGTTTTTAGAGTTTCAGATTTTATATTTAAGTCCATTATGAGTTGACTTTTGTATACGGTGTCAGATAAACATCCAATTTTATTCTTCTGCATATAGGTATCCTGTTTTACAACACCATTTACTGAAAGACTGTTTTTTTCCCATTGTGTGTTCTTGGCACCATTGTCAAAAATCCATTGACTACAAATGGGTGTATTTATTTCTGGACGCTCTATTTTGTTTTATTGGCCTGTATGTCTGTTTTTATGCCAGCACCATGCTGTTTGTAGTATATTTTGTATTGACTACAAATGGGTGTATTTTTGTATTGACTACAAATGGGTGTATTTATTTCTGGATGCTCTATTTTGTTTTATTGGCCTGTATGTCTGTTTTTATGACAGCACCATGCTGTTTGTAGTATATTTTGTAGTATATAGTTTGTAGTATATTTTGTAGTATATTCAGGCATTGTGATACCTCCAGTTTTGTTCATTTTGCTCAAGATTGCTTTGGCTATTTGGGGTCTTTTGTAGTTCCATATGAACTCTAGGATTGTTTTTTCTGTTTCAGTGGACAATGTTATTGGAATTTTGATAGAGATTACATTGAATCTGTAGATTTTGGGGGGTAGTATGGACATTTTAACAACATTAATTTTCCAATCTATAAACACATGATATCTTTCCATTTATTTGTGTCTTTTTTGATTTCTTTTATTAATGTTTTATAGTTCTTAGAGTACATATCTTTCATGTCCTTAGTTAAATGTATTCCTATGTATTTTATTTATTTATTTTTGTAGCTATTGTAATTGGAATTGTTTTATTGGTTTCCTTTTTTGGATCATTCATTGTTAGTACATAGTTCATTGTTAGTACATGCTACAGATTTTTGTATGCTGATTTTTCACTCTGCACGTTTACGATATGAAAATATTCTGTTAAAATATTTATTAGTTCTGACAGTTTTTTGGTAGAGCCTTTAGAGTTTTCCACATATAAGGTAATGCCATCTGCAAACAGGAAAAATTGAACTTCTTCCTTTCCAATTTGGATGCCTTTTCTTTCTTTTTCTTGCCTAATTGCTCTGGCTAGGACTTCCTACTGTATGCATTAGGGGAGCTCACTATAAAAATTTTGATGATAAGCTAAAACTATTGTTCAAATGTCCATAGGAGAGGATAGACCATAGTAAAATCCATTCATCCAGTGGACTCAAAGCCAAAATTCGAAAAAAGCTTCCCAGTGGACCTACTGCAGGACTAATGAGTACATCTTTTCAGATATGGTTTGATCCACTAATGAATCCAGAAGGAGGTCAACTAAAATCAGGACTTTTGCTCAGACACCCAACATCTGGCCTCCACATCAGCCACTGAAGTACACATGCATGCAGGTTCCTTCTAATTTCCCTGAGATTGAGCAACAAATAAAGATAAATCTTTAAGAGTCCAAGTGAAGCCTGCTCCACAAGTTTTCCAGTCTCGCTATGCCAGAGGAAGAAATCTGTTGTCCACCACAGCAGGGCAACCACTGTATATATTTGCCATTTTAAGGATTCATCTACTTGGGGTTTCTTCACTCCATAAAGACATACCAAGCTCTGTGATATGCGCCAAATAATGGTAACTTAGAGCACTACTCTATGAATGTAGGCCTTCTTTTACTTTTGGAAACATTTGGTTTGAGAAAATGATGATCAAGATTCTAAATCCCAATTCTAGGAGAAGTGGCTACTAAGTTGGGGCAAATAACAAAGTACTATGGGTGTTTCCATTGTCAATAATACATTAGAAAGGGCAAAGTCATAAGACTCTTTCCCAGTCTCAATTGACAGTAAAATTAGACAGGTCTTTCTTGTTATCCATACATTTATTATTCAAGTCCTCAAACTTATAAGGTTTCATAGGCAGGCAGATGTAATATGATATAAAAATATGTGTTAAGGAACTGACCACACATGATATTAGTTTATACTCAAACATTCCTTCCTGCTTCACATTAACTCTTATCCTATGCATCATTTTCATATCTTTGTCATTTTCTTACAAAAATTATGGCATGTTAACAATTATCAGTGAAATTGAAAATCTTGCAAAAGATGCAGACTTTCATGAAGTCCATAAAAGTGAAACTGGAAAACAAGTCAAACCATTTCAAACCACTGAAAAATAGACTTGATGACAAAGTAAATCCTTCAAAAGAGGGTTTGAAGTAGCCCTTGAATAGTTTGCAAAGATAGCCTTCTTTATAAGCATGTCACAAAAGTCAAGTGAGAAGTGAAGGATGCCCTATTGTGCTATTCTATAATTTTTTTAGGAAAATTAACCCCTCAAAAAGCCTTTGATTTATTTTTTGTGCATCCTAAGAATTAGCACAATTATATGCAAAGTCTAACCTAGATGCTGTTAATTAGGAAATAAAATTAGCACCCTCTGATAATTTATAGACTAAACTAAAATCCTAGCTTTTCTTTTCAACATAAAAATAAACAGAAATTTCCCCCCCAGTTCCCTTATTCCCTGACATTCCACCATTCACAATACAAATTCAGTCCTTTCTTAAAGCTACGGTTTGCCTCTGCCTGTTTATTAAAGTGTGACATGTATCCTCCATCCTCCGGCTAGGACAACTTCCTTTTCTTTTCAGTGGTTAAGTACTGGCTGGATTACTCACTTCCAGTAGTTGGACACTTAACTCCAGTGAGCTGCTAGGACACCTGGCCCAACCTCTCAAACAGGCCTTGGTCCTGACCTAAGCCATCCTGTTCAGTTAGGTCAGGACCCAGGCCTATTTGAGAAATTTACTACCTAAACAAATGGATGGTCCTTTCAAAAAGCCAGAGGGTCCCGAGTTCAGAGCAGCCCCCAAAATGGCAAAACAGTTTGAAACTCAACATTTCAAATCAATGTCTAAACTTTAGATGATTCTAACTTGGTCTAAAATTGAACAGTTCCCCTGTCACTTTCAGAGCCAAACAAAACTCTTATTGTGCTCCAGAAGAGGTTCTTCCTCTTTTAAACTTCACAGATTGACCTGGCTGCAGAATGGCTTTATCCCAGTTTGCTGACCTGCCCTTCAATTCAGGCCTAGCTCCTGTGAGCCTCCATTTTAAAAATGGAAAATGCAGGTTTAGAAGGATTAAGTGTTACTCAAGGTCATGAACCAAGTAAGTAGCAGAGCTGAGATTTGAACCCCGGCAGCTTGATTCCAGAGCCTATACACATCACCATACTGCAATGTTGACTCAGTTAGCATAGGAATATCAGGCAAAAATTGGAAAGAAGGCTAGTACTGTAGCAAGCCACTTAGAGAGAAACTGAATAATGATGGCAGTTTCATGGTGAAACTTGGATCATACCAGGAGCAACTGCCTGCAACCCCTACACATGAGGATGGACACACCCACATAGGAATTAATAAATTTAAATCCCTAGAAATTTCTTCCAAAACAAAGCTGCTAGAAATCTTATATTATAAAAAAGAACGTTGTCTGGTGTTTAAAACCGGACTAAAATTTGAAACAAAAATAAACCAACAAACCCTAACGTACTGATTCTAATTATTGCATTCAGTATACCAATCCTTGGGTATTTCCTGACTCTTCAGGAAATCTCTGTGCTTCTGTATGTTCATCTTAAACATATAACAACGCAGGTAATAATGCCCAGCTACACTCTCTCGATGAGTTTTAAATGTCAGTATTTTCTGAGACCATCAGAAAAAGGGTATCACACAAATTCAACATGACTCATCTTTTGCTTACTTTTAGCCATTCCTGACATTTTCACACTCACTTGTATTACACTCTAATCTCTCTTACTTGATCATTGAAAGTCACAGCCTATACTTTGTACCATGTGAGTGTACAGCTACATAAAGAAGCATGTCCATCGTTACTCATTTATCATTAAATTGGTTTTGTCATCAACTGACAAGAAGCCAATCTATAGAAACCTAGGTCATTTTTTAAAATCAGATAAAACTGCCCTTGTATTACATCAAAGACACATCAATTATTTTATCCTCTGTTATGTCATTTTTAGTGTAAAAACCGACAAATTTGTTTCCTCCTTCATTATTGCTCTAACATTTGTACAGTCTCATTGGGATATCATTTGATTTTTTTTATAGCATTTGATTTTTTTTTACATAATTCAATTGATTTTTTTTACATAATTCAATGCAAAGTGTTTTTCTTTTCCACTGAATGTTTTTGTTTGTGTCTCATTTTCCTTACCAGGTATTATTTTTGGTGATAGTGGACTAAATATCACTCACAATCTCCAAAATGATTTCATCTAGCCCTTTTTAAAAATTTCTGTGTGTGTGTGTGTGTCTGTGTGAAGCATAATTGCGCTATTCATTTGAAGTTCCCTTTTAGGGGCTATGTTAATGGGACAACAGGAGAGACTCAATTAACTGTGTAAAGCTTTGACATTATTATTACATTTAAGCAAACAAGCTTTCACAAGTTAAGATTTTTTAAGATTTAGGCTCTCTTTTGCTGCTACAAAAGTTTCATTATAATGGTGGTTCCCAAAATGTGGTCCCAGGACCAGTGACATCAACATCTTCTGGGAAAATTTTTGAAATTTTTGCTCCCCGTTCCCATACCCACAGAATCAGAAAATATAGGGGTAGGGTCCAGCAACTTTGCTTTAACAAGCCTTCCATGTGATTCTGATGTACACCAAAGTCTGAAAGCCACTGCATCATGGAGATTGTTTTTAACGTCCTTGAGAGCAGGAATAATGTATTTTCTTGTTTGTATCACTCACCTGATTGTCCAGCACTGTGACTGGCACATAATATAGGTGCCTATTAAATAGTCTTGGTGTGCATAAATCCATTGATCAATTGTTTCTAGGATAAATTTGGCATTGTTTTCTCCTGACTTCTGTCTTCTTCACACTTGTCATCCATAAAATTGAGATGATTCTGTGAAGAGGCATTAAGTATGAAAAAACATGACTCACATTAGGCTCTGTCACTGTCTTCTCAGCACAATACTCTCACAGTGCCCAGTGTTACTTTTAAGTTCTCCATGATGAGTGGTTTTTCAGGACACTTAGAAGTAACTTGCATATCAAGCAGGAAGAGCACAAAGAAACTGCAGGATATTGAACTCTGCAGAGCGCTACATTACGCTTTTATCATCACATCATTTTATTTCCCTCCATAATGCAAGAGAGGAAGTCTATCATCAGATAAGCATTTAGCTTAAACACAGTTTCTGCTACATTGTTCCCGAAATATAAAGCCAAGAAGATTAACCGTGATATCTGAAACTGTAGTTATAATTCTATGCTCCAGAAGTAGTATTTGCCTGACCTGAGAGTTACATAAGAAACACAGGGGGATTTTTTCCCCATCAGAGAAAAAATGGACTTTATGAAGCTTTATGAAAAATGCTGCATGCATTTCTATATTTCATGAAATATTTATGGATAATGACAGGTTTGCCAAAATTATGTAATCAGCCATTTCTAAATTGGTGCTGTTATAATTAATGTTTATTTGAAAATCCTCAGAGAGGAACAGAAGATACATCTCCAGTTTTGTAATGATCTGAGGTTATTCTCCTGGTTGCTCTTCCAAACACCTGGGCTAACACCTATGTAAATCAGATAATGCTAATGAGCACATATTAATGAAGGTCAAGCTTTACTGTTCGCATAGCTAATTTTTTTTAAAAAAACTACTTTCCTCCTTTGGACAGTATTATTATCACAGATTCTTACCTGCAGATCAAATTACATTAAAGACTAGAAACCTCCCTCATCAGGCTTCAAGCCCCTCATCTCCCCTATTTTAAGATCCTTTTGCTTGCCGTTTCTAATAGTTTTGTCTGATATATTGTGAAGTCTGCTATTGTAGGAAGAGACTTGTATTTGGATTTCAAAAACTCGGATTTCAATTCTTTAGCTACCATTGAAGGCAATCATTACTCCTTTGAACTGCAATTTCCACATCTGTAAAGGAAAAATGATAGGTTGGTGAAAGTGACCTTTAAAAAGTCAGTAACTACAGCTGCTATCAAAAGGAAAACAAACAAACATAAAATAACAAGTGCTGGTGAGAATGTGACAAAATTGGAACCCTTGTGCACCATTGGTAGGAATTTAAAATGGTGCAGCCACTACAGAAAACAGTATGACTGTCCCTTAAAAGAATTAAAAATAGAATTACCACACGATCCAGCAATTTTACTTCTGGTTGCATACTCAAAATAATTGAAAGCAGGGTTTTAAAGTAATATTTGTATACCCATGTTCATAGCAGCATTGTTCACAATAACCAAAACGTGGAAGCAACCCGTGTCCATTGATAATGGGTAAACAATATGTAGTATATACATATAATATAATGGAATAACAGTCACCCTTAAATAGTAAGGAAATTCTAACACACGCTGTAAAATGGATGAACTCTTTGTGAGAATATTATGGTAAATGAAATAAGACAGTCACAAAATTGCAAATATTGCATGATTTCACTGATAGAGGGTATTAAGAGTAATCAGACTCATAGACACGGCAAGTAGAATGGTTGTTGCCAGGATCTGGAGGAAGGGGAAAATGGAGAGGTTGTTACTTAATGGGTATAAAGTTTCAGTTTTGCAAGATGAAAAAGTTCTGAAGATTGGTTGCACAACAACATGAGTATGCGTAACATTACTTAACTGTACATTTTTAAATGATTAACATAGTTTAAGTTTTATGTGTATTTTATCACAATTAAAAAATAAAAATAAAATCATTTGCTATACAAAATTTAACTTCTCCTTATAATCTCCTTCCTTTGTCCTAGAATTCTAGAGTGAAAGTTTCATGAATATAAAAAGTAAGACAAGGGGCTTAAGCTTAAGACCTTAAAGGCAACCACTGTGACAATCCAGCCATTCTCTGGAGAATTCAGCAGAAAGCCAGTGGGAAGTAATGTTTTTTGTTTGTTTCTCTCTTTTTTGCCCTCCTGGCTATAATGAGAAGCCCAAGAAAATAAGTCTTTCCATTGCAGGTTAGGTAAATTGTACAAGCATTCAAATTTATCCCCTTTGACCCATGTTCTGTCATCTCTATTTTGGCTTCCACTTTTGGAGAAGGTCTCCACCCCCTACCCTGGTCCTCTCCTCACTGCCCCATGCTTTGAATGCAAACACTCCAGATTCTCAACCTTCCCTCCTCTATTTCCGACTTCTCTTTCCCAAGAGTCAAAGCTTTTTCTGTACTAAATCTCTCAGATTGATGACAAATCAACTAAACTGCTATACTAATTTACGTTAGGTTTTGATTGTTGATTGTGTCTTATTCCAAAAATAATTTCAATTTTAGAAGAGCATTCAATGCCCAAACACAAAGTATTCATAAATCTAAGGTAAGAATTCCAGCCACTGTATTTTATCCACTAGATTAAGGAACCAAGCAGTCCCTTTTTGCCTTTCAAATCATGCCAAGTAATCAGCCGCTTGCTCTGCTATATAAAGAACTATCTCTGCTCTTTAAACTCATGCAGTCATTCATTCAATAACTACTTACTAAGCCTGAGCCACATACAGTGTACTGGCCTGGGTACTGTCAACATTTCTTCAACAGCCCAACAGGCAGCCTTTCCCTACCTCTCACTAAAATACCAATAAAAACACAGAAAGAAGAACGGAGCTCCCCGCAACACCAACAATCAAGATGGAAGCCAGCCTACCTCTGGCTGTGGGAAAGATTAATGATTCTAAAGCAGAGAGAGACATCTTCTCAGAAATAAGTACATAGCATTTCCCACCTTCAATCCACACAAAAAAAGATGTCCTGAGAGAAAAGGGAGGAAGAAGCAATAAATAGTGTGTTGGCATAGATCCTAACACAGAGTTTAGAGGACAGTAAAAATTTTATGCAAGAAAGTATGACTTATGATAGAAGGTGTTTTTTTCTCCATTTAGTGTTCCCTTTGTCTCCACATAAGCCTGGTTCTTCAGGCTTCTGCAGAGTTCATGTATTGCTGGGTTTAAAATACAGTGCTATAATTGAACAGGCTTTACTTTCTCTATTTTAAAATTATTCTGTGTATTTAACCTTTTAAAATAAAATAATATGTTGAATACATTGTTGCCAAATTTGCATGGATAATTGGCTCATTTATGCATTTTGTTTTTGGATAATAGCATTCTGTGCCTTTAAACCATGCTGCATTAAAAATATACTAACATCCCCAGAGCTCACACAGTTATTTTTTAATATTACCATTGAAAATCTACTCCTATTACTGATTTTCATTGGTTTCTTCCAGTCCTCAATTTTTAAAATAGTATCTGAAGTGTAGAGCAGTTGAACAATCAATACAATTCCAGTGAAATTGTTTTTACAGGGAAGGCATATCAAAAGTGTGATGTAAGTAAAAAGCAAAAACTGATCTCTGCTCTCAAGCAAATGCTAAAAAAAAAAAAAAATTATCTTTACCTAGTTGTATTTGAAACAAATTAATAATTACTGGAGATGACAGTAAGCTGGCATGAAAAATACTTGAATTATTCTATCTGAAGGAAAGAAAACTCATGGTAGACAAAATATTTTATTATTCAATGGATTATTTTTATTTTTTAAATGGATGCCAAATAACAAACTCAACCAAAAATTAATCCTCATTTATAGATGAGGAAACTGAAGTATTCTTTAATTATTGATAAATACATAGAGAGGAATAGAAAACTTTCTAAATTTGAGGGGTTTTTTTGTGTGTTTTGAGTCTTGTGCTGTAACCAATATTCCACTTTTTAATCTTTCAAACTTATCACCAAATAAACAGAATGCAGAGAAAAGGACATGAAAAACCTCAAGCTTAAAATGGCGTACAAACAAGACTGGAACATATAAATTAGTAACTTAGGCAGAACTGTGTTTGCAAGCAAAAATTTTGTAGAAAATTATAAATTATGATGTGGGTAATAATGAAATACACTTGTAATAATGTTCAATAGCTGACTCTCCTTAAAATAATGTTATGGGAAACTTTCATTTTATAGCACTTATTTTCTTTATTAAATATTATATATCATAGCTCAGATGTAAATCTGACCTACCTTTTTTCACAACATAGCCCATGAGAATGCTTGAAAAGTTAAATGTCAGGATTATGCAGAGCCAAAATTAGTCAAGCATAGATAAAAATCAGAAAAGATATACCACAAATTGATAACAGTGGTTGCCTTTACAGAATGGATTTGGACTTGGGGAAAGAGGAGGATTATTCTCTCGTGTCATGTATTTTGTTTAAATTAGTTATAATGATCACATATTACTTTTATGATTTAAAAAATTAAGCATTGAAACTTCTGATCAGATGTCAAATAATGCTGCTTCTGAGCTCAAGCAATTTCTGACTTAGGGGAACAATATCTGCTAATGATCCATAATTTAATTTCCACATCTCCACACACATGAACAAGACTCAGAACTATTGCCAGTTGAGGTACGGGAGGGTGCAGAAAGGGAGGAGTACAGGTAGATGGAATTTTTTGACAATCCATGCATCCAAAAGAGTGAGTAAGGGAAGTTGTAGACAAGATGAACAGACTCTGAATCCAGATTCCCAAACAGTGCTCTGACCCAAGTAAAATACTTCCTGAATTATTGTTATTATTATTATTTCCACTTCAGTCGTTACACCTCATAAAATTCTACCAAAAATATTATCCTTTGGTTTACATCTTTCTTAAAATGCAAATACTTCTGGAAAGGGTAAAGTGCTATCCACTATACACACATTAGTAAATGTTAGTTTAATTTCATGTCCTCATAATAGCCAGCTGAAATTAGCTTCTCTGAGGTGAGAAAAGTCAGACTATTTGTAACCTTATCTTCTTTTTTCTTTCTTTTTATTTATTTATTTATTTATGTTTGTTTGTTTGAGACAGAGTTTCACTCTTGTTGCCCAGACTGGAGATCAGTGGAGCAATCTTGGCTCACTGCAACCTCCGCCTCCCAGGTTCAAGCAATTATCCTGCCTCAGCCTCCTAGTAGCTGAGATTACAGGCACCCACCACCACGTCCAGCTAATTTTTTTATATTTTTAGTAGAGGCGGGGTTTCATCATATTGGCCAGGCTGGTCTCGAACGCTTGACCTCAGGTGATCAACCTGCCTCAGTCCCCCCAAAGTGCTGGGATTATAAGCATGAACCCTCTCCCCCCCAGACATTACGGTCCACCTTGCAGGGAGATGGACACCCCCCTGCGAGGCGGGGAGTAATATCACCCCCCTTTCCCACCCTGGATATTACGATCCACGTTGGACTGACAGCTTGTTTATGATGTTGTGAGTAATATCATCTTCCCCTCCGGAAATTACGAACTATTTCCAGACAGATATACACCCTCTGTAGTATTGGGAGGAATATCATCCTCTCCCCACCCTTGATATTAAGAACAATATCACAGGAGTGTTTTTACTCTCTGTGATATTATGTGTCATATCATCCCCTCCCACCTTGAAATTAGGAACAATATCACTGGGTGAGTGTACACGTTCTGTGATATTGAAAGTAATATCCTCTTCTTCTCTCCTGGATCATGGGAACAATATCACTGGGGAGTGTACACTTTCTGCGATATTGAGAGTAATATCATCCCCTCCATCTTTGAATATTAAGGACAATCTCACAGGGGGTTGTACATTCCCTGCGATATTGGGAATGATATTATCCTCTCCCCAGGCCCCCCGCATATTAAAAAAAAATCAGAGTGGCTGTACACCTCCTGCGATATGGGGAGTAATATCCTCTTCTCCCCTTCTGGATATTAGGAACAATATCACACGGGGGTGTACACTTTCTGCGATATTGGGAATTATATCAACCTCTCGGCATTTGAATATTAAGAACAGTATCGGCCGGGCGCGGTGGCTCAAGCCTGTAATCCCAGCACTTTGGGAGGCCGAGACGGGTGGATCACGAGGTCAGGAGTTCGAGACCATCCTGGCTAAC